>NC_056565.1:35884853-35913730 GCF_013358625.1 Macadamia integrifolia
ACCTAGAACAAGTACAAAATCGTGATAAACATGTTCCGGTGGATCAATGGCTAGATCTACTCCATATATGGGATACTGACAGCTTTAAGTTATATGATATATTAAGCTCTTATTGTTTTGTTCTCAATTTTTAGTTGGGCTTATTCTTATTATATCAGTTGAGACAAGTACAAAAGTTAAATGCCAATGGTAACATTTGTTTGTTTTCTATACATATTAGGCCATGTGTACCCGTAATAAGACTAATAGGGAAGAGCTCCATACGAGCCACACAGCAGGGAAACAAAGCTTTGCACAAGTACGGGAAAAGAAGGTAATATGGGGAATATGGTACTGCGTCCGTTTGTTTTGTTCATATTAGGCTTGTTTCATGAATGCCTTGTGTATGTATTTTTTTACCTCTCAAAGACCCAAGCTCTAATATGTAGTTGTATATTTTTCGCTTAGCGTAAGGAGCACCCAGATGGAGTGCCTCCCACTCAACTACAGCTTTATAAGGTGACGCATACTAGGAAGGATGGATCTCCTATAAACGACATAGTTGAGCAGAACATGGTATGGTTATTGAACCTTTTTTTTTTTTTTTTTGCACTTAGGCTATTAATGGAACATATGAAGCATTCCTATATTCCGTGGATAATGAGAAACAACTAAAGCATTCAAATAGCTCCTTGCTCATATTCTTAGGGATATACATTGTACTGAATGTCACTCTTACACTCAACTGGTGTAGTATGGTTAATTGACGGCGGCCCTTGGCCAAAGCACCATCAAAATTCTCTTGTATTAAATGTCTTTTATCTCTTTTTCCCTCATTGTTCGCATAATTTATTTTTACACAACTAATGTTCCATCATTTGGATAGAGTTAGAATTTTTATTTCGTAAACTCATTCTACAAATACAGTAAATAAACAGGGCCTATATATACGTAGAGGCAGCAAAGTGCTGTTGTGTCTCTGATCCAGCAAGGGAAGATTCCTTGGTTTGCTCTGCAAAGGTGGATATATCTCCAGACGTACATGAGAAGAATTTCTTGGAAAATTACTCACAATTACAGAGAGGGGAACTCAGTAGCAGACTTCTTTGCAAGAGATGCGGCTAAGAGTGGCACTTCAGGGGTTGACGTGAACTTGCCACCTCACATAGGGGACTTTCTTTCTAGAGATGCCGAGGGTAGACCAAACTATAGATTCCCTTAGCGCTTTTCCTTTTCTCCTGCTGATGGCAATGCCGAAGGTGGGAGGATAGGGAGGCTGTTGGTTCTTTGTTTTTTTGGCTTGGTTGTTGCGTTGTATCTGTTTTTTCCTTTTTTCATGTTATGAAATAAAATTTTAGCGAAAAAAAAAAGATCAAGATTGGTCTATCACAGATGGTATTACGGCTTTGAAACCCAGGAACTGAACATGGGGCTTAAACTCACATGGAACTTTGGTACTAATGTGGTGATTATACCCTCTAAATGTCAGCTTAATGTGATGGCCTGAAGCTGAGATATAAACAGGATGTGACATTAGAAAGTAAGATTAGAAATTAGTAAATCTTGTGTTGTATACCAAACCAGTAGCAAAGGGAGGTTTTAGATGTGTATGCAATCCTCCAAATATCAGCCACAGATGGTGACCTGATGTGCCGATATGAGGCGACCAATATGGCAACAAAACCCTTAGAGAAAACAGAACAGAAGGACCTGATGAGGTCTCCTTCAACCAGAAAATATAGCAGCAACTTGGTAGATACTCCTTTGTCAAATCAATGGACATATGCACTAGTTTGCGAAACCTTGGTGCTTAAACCCCAGTTGTGTAACCTTGTTGTCACTAGGCCATTGTGTGATTCTTACCTTTTTATGTATTTTTGGAAAACAGTCGCCCACCTAGCATAAATTGGTGTCTATACTTGGGTTAATGCAATTCTGTTTCATTTCATTGGTTCCACATTGATTGTGTATTTCTAAGTTTGGTTGGTAAGTTCCTAATTAATTAACTTCGAAATGAGACTGTGGTACCCATAATATCTCGTTCAATTATTTTTTAATTTTCATGCAGGAAAAAATGGATGCAGAACTAGAAAAGAAATCAGCAGAAGAACAGATGGACAATGATTTGCATGAGGATATCTTCACTAAAGTAATGGGCCCTGAAGGTCATGGATGGGTACGTTTAATGGGAAGAGGAGTAAGCCCAAAGGATTGGTGCCATTCATCACAAGACATTACTAAAATTCGTCGGGAGAATGTCGAGCTACGGAGTGAGGTGAAATGTTTGAGAGAGCAGAACACAAAGCATGAAGAGCTAATATCTACAATGCAATCTCAGCTTAATATGCTAATGCAAATTGTGGTAGGGAAGCAACAAGATGGTGCTCAGAACATAGAGGTATTGTTTTATACACTAGCTCTTTAATTATCTTATATTAGTAGTTTTAAACTTTTTAAAACGATGTTTATGGAGAAAATTTCATAAGGAAAGACATTCCTTATGCTTCACATCGTGAAGGTCATTTATCTTATTCATTTTGAACTCTTGTGATCACGTCATTCTTATGCTCGAGGTGAAATGAATTTATGTTGATTATAATGTTTATAACTACTTGCCATTGAATAGTTGCGAATCATTGATTAATATACTAACGTTAGTATTTAAACGATGCAGGCTGAAGTTTCTGTTGAAGGTTGACGGGTCTTAACTCTTGGGCCAAATATCTTTTGTTTTGAGATTTTTTGATGATAGAAAAGCTAAAATTGTGTATATAGATGGTGAAATGTTAAATCTAGTCTTCAATCTATTAGAAAAATTGAGGGGAATTTCCCAGATGAAACTGGAGATGTTCCATAGATGCCTTTGAAACAACATAGTTGGGTGCTTTTGGTCTTTTTTGGGTGACAAATCTCTAAAACATCTGGGACTGATTTTTTGGTACAACAGTTATGACTGAGATATTTTCTATATCAAGCTGTAGATGTTGATACATTGTTAACAGAATGGACACCAACTTAAATATTTCAGGTCTATGAGAATCTTGTTATAACTATGCATTTATGTCTTTCTCATGTAGTGAAAGTCATCCTCTTCAATCTATATATTGATCTTATTATACATAATGATCTACAGAATGCTCATTTATAGTACTCTAACTACTTTTCTAAAATTCTATGATAGCCATAATATGTTGATGTGAGGTTGTTGATTAGGGATTGAATTTTGCTGCTATCCAGGTTTATTACGCACAACAATACATTAATTATTCCATTTTTTTTTTTGCTACAAATTGTTCAGATAATACTAATACTTAAGAGGGTATTTTTGGCCATGAAGAAGTGAATTATGCCATTACATAGGTTGTGAACACGTACGGAACCAGGGTAGCAGCAAAATGGATGATCCGTTAAATCCGTTAGAATCATCCATTTACATTAGTCACGGATAACCGCATGTCCACATGCCTGTAAGAAGAGCTCAAAAGTCTTCATTCATAACTAGAATTCATGAGGTATTTTGAAGAGCCTTATTAGGTTAACATGTCCCATGTTTTGTTATGTCAGTTGGAACATCTAATATGTCAAGTACCCTGAACATCTAATATGACATGATATAACTCATAAATTTAAAAGACAATGTGAAGAGCGTTGTGCCAAGTTGGTTGAATTGAAAAGCAGTTAGTAGGGATAGTATTGAACCCATTTTTTTGGAGAGTGTGTAATTAGATTTAAAACAAAAAAACGTTTGGGAAATCTAATAACAGATTTGTAACCCCTTATTGGGGACGGACATATTGTTGTCCCAAAAATTTGGGACGGTATATTTTCCTCTCTATTTTCAGAATAAATTTAATATATGAGGCGGTTTTTTTCTGTCTCTTATAAATATATTTGAGACAGAATTTCTACCGTCCGAAAAATTGGGATTTCAAACACACATCTTCGTTTTTATGTCGTCTGATTTAAAAATAGAAGTCGGCAACTAATTTTATTATTTTAAGTCCTGTTGCGTGCGCGGGAACTAGAAATAGGTTTGGGGATTTCAAAAAGAAAAGAAAACGAGCATATGATCGAGTGAGAAGTGTGGAGTGAGGACTGAAGATAGAGGATCTGATCGAGTGAGGAGTGAGGATCTGATCAATTTTAAGGACAAGGATTCCTTATACTTTGCTGTTCTTAGCCCATCCAACAATGTCAGTCACCGCTGCAAGTCCCAGGCGACAATCAACAATGTGCGCTGCAGTGTTGCTGATGCTTGGATTGAAGACCTGGCATATATTCTTGCTATTGATTTAGTTAAACACATTCATTGTTGCTGCTGCTCTGAAAGAGAAGATGCTACTGTTGCTCAAAGTTATTATAGTAATGACCATTTATCGACGTCCATAATAGGTGAGAGTAAACCCCCCCCCCTTTTTATTTCTTTTTCTTTGTTGCTTGTTGCCTTCAACACCAAACGATTTCTCAAAGTCTAGTGGGTGCCAGGGAATAGTAGTTGAGAAATGTATTAGTTGGGCGTCATTGATAACAAAAGAGTAGTAGTTTCCTATGCTTCGATAGCTAGCTGGGTTTTTTATCAGCAATGGATCTTCAAAGTATCTACTACACTTGGCTACTAGTTTCTCTCTTTCAAATTACATCTATAGCAGCTGTGACAAATTCTGAGGATGGTAAGGTCTTGTCTACCCTCAACTTTGTTTGGCAGAATATACCAACTAATTGGGTGTGTTCAGATCCTTGTGGGGATGGTTGGGATGGGATTAAGTGTTCTAGTTCTCGAGTGATCTCCATGTAAGTCATTACTAAATTTATTATTTTTCTATCAGTTATCAATGATTTCAACTTTGTGAAAATTCTTGATACTTCTCTTCCCCTTCTTCAATTTCTATATCAGAACAATATTAAGCAGTGGACTGAAAGGTCAGTTTTCAGGAAACATATAGTTCCTCTCTGAGTTGCAGACACTGTAAGTCTTCCATTGCATTTTGCCTTCTCTGTCTTAACTCTTAAATAGGATTTGATTGAACAGATATGATTATGCCTTTTTAATAGGGAAATGGATGAAGATTGGTGTAATACTTTCGAGCTTAAACTCACAAGATAGGTTGAGGATTTGAGTTAACATGCACTTTAATCCAGAAATTGATAGATATGAGTTCATATTTCTTTTGTTGTTATAATTAAGATGGGTTTCTAGAAGCCTAAAGATTAGGTTCAGAAACTCATTTGAAAACCAGAAGCCCAATGAATGAATATTGACCAGAATTAAGAATAAGTGATAAACAGTAATCTGCATCTCAGATTTGAATCAAATAAAGGAATAAAATTTTAAAAGTTGAACTTGATCCAAGGGTCTGATCTCGAGTTTCAGAAGAATCCTGCTTGAAATAGGACTCCTAAAAACAAGAATTGATGTTAGTAACTAAGTGATTTCTGATCAGTAAATAAACTCACTCAGATGCAGTAGCCACAGTTAATAGAATATAGAATAGGATTGAAGAGTAATCTGAGATATTATGGAAAACAAAATTTACTGATGGAAACTAGAAAACAGAGAATAAAAGTAAGAAGACCAGCAAGCCTAGTAACAATAGGAATCAGATGCTAAGAGATCAGATTCAAAATTTCATATTGTTCATACTGATTGAACAATATGAAATCAGAATTAAACTGTCAATAGTAACAGGTAAGAAAATGAAGGTTTCAGATTTATAGCATCCACATGAACTTAGGTTAAGAACTAACTTGTTGCAGGAATTAAACAGTGACGGTGAAGATACAAGAACAATATGACTTGAGATTCACACCCTAGCCTTGATTAGCATCCCATTGACCCACATAGCATCCCATCAGGCAGCAACTACATCCCACAACCATTAATCTGACTCTCATAGAGTATTGAGCAGTAATGGCATACTTTATACATAGTAAAAATCGATGGGAGAGGGTTAATTAGCCCTTACATTATTATATAGAAGTAGCAAAGGCCAATAAAAATAAAAACTCAGCTTTTACAAGGAAATGAATAAACATGCAATAAAGTTAGAGAAAACTATTCCTAAACAAGTCCATCAATTATGGTTTTGTAGGTGATGACCCAGATCACCCTTAAACTGAGTTAACTCGTGAGTTGTTGACTCAGTGTCTTCTTGCTTCTTCTTTAGTACTTTTTAGAGTAGCTATCTTGGTGATCTGTATCAGATTATCAATGTCCTTATCTTACATTAAGGGAATGCTGATTTTTATCCTCCTCTATGATTGACATGAAATTTTTTTTCTATAGCAGGAAGAGTCTTATGGGGCATAGTACTTAGTTCATCCAATAGGGTAGGCTTACAAAAATGTTGTAGGTAGTCATTTGGAGCCAGTGTTGATGCTGATGAATACGACAATGACAGTATAAAGATGCGAAGTCATCCAGGTACTATTTGCAGTAGATCCTTTTGCTTTGATTGATGACCTCGTCACTTTGTATGGAAAGGTGGGGAGGGGGGAAGATGGATTGGACATATATACAAACAAATGTTTCAAATGAATAATGTCATGCAAATTAGTTTAAACTTATATGTTTCTTCTCTCCTTTTATCAAGTATGAATCCAAATCCATGTCTCTTTCTTTGCCCCATTACAAATGCCCCACGTGCATTTGCATCTTCAGGTATAGACAATGAGGCCCTAGTCATTCTCAATAATATTGGATACTTTTTTACTTATTTTTGGGGGGGATGGGGGAAGAGTGTTTCCTTTAACCCAGGTTTAAAAACCTAGATGGTCAGTCATGGCAGATTCTGATTTGGATAGGCCTTGGATTGTCATTTTCCAGGTATCCAAGGTTTTCCAGTAAAGGATTGGCTTGAATTGGATCGGGGAGAATCTGGATTGGTCCTGGCTGAATCCGATTCTTAAAAACTCTGCATCAACTGTAATTTTGATCAAGGGATGGATTTTAAAATTCTCTCTCTCTCTCTCTCTCTCTCTCTCTCTCTCTCTCTAATTAACTCCTTTGTTGAGTGATATATAGTTGATCGAGAGTAAGTTGATGGGTACAATAGTTAGGACGAAGGAATTCTTTGGATATAGAGTACAACTTCTTATTTCATTCCATGCAAATGATTTGGTTGTCTCATCTCAACCATGTAATTAATGATGGTGAAACTCTTTTCTCTAATACCTTGCTAATATACCTATGCTCGCTAAGAGTGGAGTTGTTATTTATGTTAATAGAACTTCCTAAGAAGTAATCTAGCTTTACATGAATGGTTCAACTTAAGGAGAGTGCATGTCATGTTGGAGTGGTATGTTGCTATGATGAGAGTCTTCATCTTAGAGATGTCAAAGTTCCCTATTGAATAATTGTAAGCTAATGTGGTTTCTTATTGATTTATTGCCTTGAAATCATTTATCCTTTCTTTCATTCATTCTTCTTTGCTTTTCCTTTCCCCTCTTAAGACTTTGCCTGCAATGGTGTGTTATTCTCTACTTTTATCACCTTTTGATTCTCTCCTTCTATTATCGCGTTTTGGAGCTTTCCATTGGCTACTTGAATGTTGTTTACAATTTTTTATTTTTTTTTTTCCTGACATTACCCAGATTCAGTGCCAACTATCAGGGATTTTGCTATTCTCATTTCATTTTTAATATTTTCTTCAATAAGGCTCATATCCAATAACTTCATAAAACAGTTCAACTTCTTATATCTTATGTTGCTAGATTTTTTTTTTTAAATGGATGAAGAACCTTTGTAAACACATAGGGCACCGCGTGTAATTCTGTTGTGGGTCATGGTGCAGGTTTACTATCCAATTTTGAATTGAAATCTTTGATTTTGAAGACATTATGACTATCTATTTTTTTACTACAATTTGTCGTTAACCCGTTTCTGCCTGAACTTTCATATGGAACAGTTGCTTTGATTATTTAAATTTAAAATTATACTACCCTCTTCCATTTACTTAATACTTAATATATCTTGGGTTTTTCTTTTGCCGTTTTGTCAAGTAGAATTTCCAGCAACTGGTGTTGTGCTTGATCAGTTTGAATCATTTTGTTTTCAGTAGGTCCTTTTGAAAGGCAAAGTCGTGAAGAACTAAAGAAGGTTAAACATATAGTTCATCCTGTTGTACTCTTTCAAGAATACTTATTTTAAATACTAACATAACTTTTATCTTTGTTGCAGTCCATAATGGAGCTTATAGTTCTAGTTTCAAACCAAATTACACATCAGGTGATTTGATGGTTTGCAAACAGCATTCTATTCATCCTTCACTATAAATAACCATGACAAAAATATTAGCTAATTATTTGTGGAAATGTTCCAATTTGCAGCGTAGGTAAGAGCAACGAACCAATAAGAAAGTTTGGAGGAAAGAGGTTGCTGCCAAGGGAAGCTTTGATGATGGATTGGGCATAGACAACCACTTGGATTGTATGTTTAGAATAATTTCTCTAAAATATTAGTTTTATTTGATGATTATGTAAATATTAAGTCTTTGTATGGATTTCTTTCATGTTAATACTTTTGGATGATATAATTATTAACTGTTGTCTGGTTAGATCTAGTAATGTGTAACCTAGTAATGTGTAAGAACAGGGTCATTATATTATGCATGCCAGCAAAATGAAAATTTTTTTTTTCCTACATGATCTTTAGAGACGGAAAAATCTCTAAAAGCATAAGGCTTTTCTTATTTGCAATGGAAATTATATGTCCTTATAAGGTGGACATTATTCAAGACAGAAAAAATTTGTCCCAAATGATAAAGTATTTAAAAAAGCTTTTACTAATTGAGACGAAAGTAATCTGTCTCTATAAGGAGGAAACTATTAAGGACAATAAAAATCTGTCTCAAATGATAAACACCTTTCTTATTTGAGACGGTAGTTATCTACCTCTATAAGGAGGAAACTATTAAGGACAGTAAAAATCTGTCTCAAATGATAAACACCTTTCTTATTTGAGACGGCAGTTATCTAACTCTATAAGACAAAAATATCTTGTCTCCAATGACATAGTTTTTTAACAGTTTATGACGGTAAGTAAGGGTGGCAAATAATCCTTTAGTTATAGAGACAGAAATATACTGTCGCTAAGTTACCTGGCCAACACAATATTTGTGACAGATTTTTCCATCGCTTTAGTTTCTATTTGCAACGGTTAGTTTCCGCCTCAAAATTTGTCGCAATTAACCACTTAGAGACGGAAAAAAATTTTTGTCTCTTAAATTATGCGACGGGTGTTGTAACGACAGTTTTGGGACGGAAATTTATACTGTCCCTAATAGGTATTAGCGACACTATTTTAGTATTTGGGACAGATAATTTCGGTCCCAAAAACCCTTTTTTCTTGTAGTGCTCCTTTCCTTTCCTTTCTTCTTTCTTTCATTTTTCTTTTTCTTTCCTCTTTTCTTTATTCTATTTTTCTACTTCTTTCTTTCTCTTCTTGCTACCAACTTTTTAGGGATTTGAGAGGTTCCCCAAAATGTGAGATATTCTCCCCCCTTGCTTCTTCTGTTTAAAAGTCAATTCTCCCTTCCCTTAATTTAGTTTATAAGTTAAACCTTCTAATTTTCTTGCATTTTAGATTAAATATCCAAATTTTATTAAATCCTATCTTATGTACCTAATCCATATAAGAAGATAACTTATTTTCATATAATACATTTCCTTGTAGGCTAGGTAGTCAATAATCTTCACTAGTTAGTTATGGTAAGTTGTGGTAAGCATCAATCACCTCACTTTTTTGCCAAATTAACATTTCATCCCACTCATATAAGGTTGGCCGATTTTCCCCCTTTCTCTAATTCAAAATTCAAATTTAAAATTTAAAAATAACACTCATAAGCTATAAAAGTCTAAAATAAATAAGTTAAATAAATATGGTGCATAGGAGAGTTAAACCTAGTACCTCCTAGGTGCGAACTAACTTCCAACCAACAAGCTAAAACTTCAAATGTACAAATATATACATATGTATTTTTATGATATATCATTTTATTTTAAATTACATTCGATTACTAAACAATAAATTTGAAAATGATAGCCCAATACAATTATCATTATATCCCTAAGGTGAAATTTTCATTTTAATATTATAGCTATGACTAAGGTTTTCTGAAATCCGGCATTTTACAAGGGTCCTCCTGCCAACAGAGTCACTATACAGATAGCTTCCCTTGGAGCATAAAAAATAAATAATAATAAAAAAAAAAAACACTGATCCAAATAAGAGATCAGGTGACAAATATCTGTAAATAGATAGTGTTGACTCGTGAGTCTCATCACGCAACCAAGAAATTAATTCCTTCCACCAGAAAAAAAAAAACCAAGAAATTAATTCCTGACTATCACCCTCCACCATAAGCAAAAAGAATCCATTTCTTGTGGGCCCCATTTATCATCATCATTTTCATTATCTAAATTCGAAACTGAGAGCCTAAAGGGTCTCGATGTGAGAAAGTGAGTATCTGAGAAAACGAGAGGAAAAGTTCTCAATTTCCCTCTGAATGACCACAGGGCGACATTCTAGATTATAATTTATTCAGCAAATCAACTTCATTAGGATTAGGTCACCGCAGGATCTTCCAAACTCGTTGGAGAATAAAATCACTTTCTTTACCTCCTCTTCTTCTCCCTCCTTTCTCTCTTCTATGTTCGTACGAAGTAAACTCCCGCATCTTCTGCTGAGCGATCTTCTCTTTTGATTCTTCATTTTCTATTCTTTCCCTTTTGTTTGAAGTTTTTAGGAACTTTGATCTTAACAACTAGGGTGTTTTTTCTTTTTATTCATTTTTAATTACTTTCTTGGGTGATTTGTAACAAGCTCCCTCTTCTGAAATCAAGTTGTGATGGAGATCTAACCGTCCAATTCAAATCTTGCGGACAGAGAGAGAGAAAGGCACCCTCTGCTACCTCTTCCATTACCGACACTAAAACCCCTCATCGCATCCATCGTCGTCGTTGCTCTTCCTTACCGATGATCTACTCACTCAGTAACATAGTTTTTTAGTTTCTCCCCCCCCCTTTCATCGGAAAATAATCCTCTGTTTTTTTATCCATGTTTTCCTTGTTTTGCTACCTGCAGAACACAACACGTGGACAACTTTAAGACCAACGCACTGGATGTAATAATCCTCACCCAACCTTGACCGTTGATCTTAAAATTGTCCACCTGTCGTGTTCTGCAAGTAGCAAAACAAGGAAAAACAGAGATGAGAAAAACAGAGGATTTTGATCCCCTTTCATTTGTGAACCCCGCCACCCCTGCTGAAACGGAAAATAATCCTCTGTTTTTCTCATCCCCGTTTTTCCTTGTTTTGCTACCTACAGAACGCGACACGTGGACAACTTTAAGACCAACGCACTGGATGTAATAATCCTCACCCAATCTTGACCGTTGGTCTCCTTGTTGTCCACGTGTCGCGGTCTGCAGGTAGCAAAACAAGGAAAAACATGGATGAGAAAAACAGAGGATTTTGATCCTGCTGAAACTGCCTCCGTTCGTCTTCCTTCCTCAATAACTACTTCTACCTTACCTAGGCTCTGAGTGGAAAGTACGGCCTCTCCTTTACACCTCTTGAATAGCCCAAGGATCTGAGAATCCTTCTTCTTTACACCATACATGGACTACTCCATTAAAACAACTCAAACCAGATCCAGCAAATCGCCACCCTTCTCTCATATTTACCTTCCCCAAACCCTCATTTAAACCCAGACACCTTTGTGTCCCATCACATCTTATAGTTTCTACCAAATCATGAGAAAAACTAAAGTTACTCTTATGGCAAAAAATACAAAAACCCAACCCACCAAAAAACCAGCAACCGACTCCCAGAAAAGCAAAAACCCTGTTCTACTGATCCCTGGTCCCAGGCGTGAGTTCGGTAACATGGCTTTCCAGCACCACCCTTCCTCTCCGTCCAAAACACCATCACCATCCCCAACCCGAGCTATATGGGGGGCGCCTGCCATCAACTTCGGAATAGATCTGACTTCCAAACAGTGCACACCTTCGGCAACCTCCCTTCTAGGCATGGTCGTCAATGAAACCTTTCCTGCGGATGTGGATGTGAGAGACATGTTGATGACCATTTGGGTACCGAAAGGCGCCATATTCATATGTTGCTCTGACAAGGGCCGTTTCTATGTTGATTTTTTCTCATATGAAGCAAAAAAGAGCGTGGTTAGCTATTCTCCATGGTGGTGTGATAATTTCCTGCTCCAACTTGGTGTTTGTCCTTTTGAGTCTGAAGCATCTCAAAGAGAGATGGAATCAACCCCTATCTGGGTTCTGATCGAAAACATTCCTGCTGATGCTTTCTCCTTCCTTAATGTCCGTAATGCTGTGTGATGCATGGGGCAAATTATAGACCTCAGCCTCAACCTGCTTGAAATCGGTCTTCCTTCCAACACTGCAAGAGTGAAGATTTATGTCAAGAAAAATCAGCCAGTGTGTCTTAACTCCACCATCAATGTCTACAATGGAGAACCCATTTCTGTGAACTTCAAATTTGAGTTAATTTCGTTGTGCTTTCTGTGTGGTTGCATCACCCACCATGTGGAGATATGCCCTGAGGTAACCAAGCCATATGATCTTTCTACCCCTCTCCCTTACAAAGATGCCTTAACAAAACCTTTATTTGTCAACCAGAGAAGACCCTTTGTCAACAGAGATACTGAGCCAAACTCTTTCCCGGCGATGGCTCTTGTCTCGATGGCCACGCTTGGTGGCACTCTGTCACATGGACAAACGTTCACACCGAATGCAGATTACGAGCCTTCATGTCTCCAACCCCTACCACCAACCTTTGCCACATCATTCATGTCAATAGACCATTATAGGCCTTTTCCTAACAACCTTGCTGAATTATCCGCCTCCCTATCCATGCTATACAAGCTGGATGACCCCCTTTGGCTACAAAACTTCCTTTCCATGGATACAAATATGTTGGCCCCTTTTACCTCCGTTGTGGTCCCCTCCTCTACCTCTTTGGCCACAAGTCCATTTTGGATACCAGCGGTGATGCCAATGCACAATGGTCTGACAGTATCTATTGGTGTTTGTCGCGGGCTGCCCCCCAATATTCCCCCTTTAACCACTGGTCTTGCACTTAAATCCATTACTGCATAAGCAAACTGGCCAACCACTAGTCGACAACCATTCCTCCCAAAGAAAGATATCATTCCAGGTACCAAAAAACAATACCAAAACCCTTTCAGCCACCTGTAGGTATCATGGACCTCCACCGGGATCGCGATATGGTGCGTAGCGCATGTACACACGCTAGGGTTCGACCCTAATGAGATGAGATTCCTTGGTCATCAAATGCCAAGGGGGGGATACACGTTATCAGTAAAAGGGAGTCACCACCTAGAAAGGGTCTAGGACCCATAAATGTCTCCTCTAATCAAGGGAGAGAGACTAATGACTCTGATGGATAAGGCTGGTTTGCACCAAGATTCTGGACAAGTATCAAGTGAAAGACTGGGAAGGTGTTAGGCACCCAGTCTACCCGGCCCTAAGGCCAGTCTCTTTTTGTTTGAACAAAATTTGTTTGTACCCTACTAACTAGTCCTAAATCTAGGTCACTGTAGAGAGAGAGAGAGAGAGAGAGAGAGAGAGAGAGAGATTTGCTCCCGAACTTTGTTTTTTGAAAGATGAACGCTCCGATCTCTGAGTCTGGTCATGACCCTGGTGGAGGCCGGCCATCGGAGAGGGGCAAGCAACTTCAGCTCACAGAATTCTGGAGTGCTACCTGTAACCCACCTCAGACGCTGAATGCATCCAAGGAGGTCGATCCTTCGGACAACATTATGGAAACTGGTGCTCAGGCGGAAGAAGGTGATCAAGGGAAGGAACCACTCGTTGCCGCACCCTCCCTCGTGGTGGATGGTGGTAATGAACAACCTGCTGCCCAGATCCCTAAGAAAACATATGCTAAGGCTGTAGGGAGCGTCCTGCCCGAAGTTGACGATCTCCCTGACCCTGTCCGCGCAGGAACTTCAACAAAGGTAATTATACCTCAGGATGCATATGAGGATCGACTAGGGAGGTATCGATATGCCCTTATCGGTAGACTTAATTTTCGATTCCTTTCTATGGATGATGTTCGCAAAGAAGCTCGCGAATCTTGGAATCTCAAGGGTCACATCAAGATGGTGCCCATGGGTAAAGGGTTTGCCATTTTTTAGTTTGAGAAAGAAGCGGACATGGCATCCATCTGGAAGAGAAGTCCTGTGAAGGTGGGAGGGCAGCTCGTGCATTTTCAACGCTGGTGCCCGAATTTCAGTATACATGAAAAACCAGTAAAAAAAAATCTTGTTTGGGTGAGGTTTCCAGACTTGCCACTAGAATACTGGCAAGAGAAGGTGTTACTGACAATGGCTAAGGCTACGGGCCGTCCGGTGGCTCTCGATCATCGCACGAAGAATGTAATGTACGGGAACTATGCTCGCATCCTAGTGGAGATGAGCACGGGATCTGGAAGACCTGAGGAAATTTAGGTAGATCGACGGCAACCAGGAACTGCAAACTTGTTCTGGTTTGAGTAGAAATTGCTCTACGAAGATTCAATGGGGCAGTGTGGATTTTGTAAAAAAGTGGGACATGTCCTATCTGATTGTAAAGAGAAGAAGATAGAAGACTCGCGAGCTCGTCGGATGGAGCCTAATCAAGGAGTCCCAGGAGCAGTATATGTCAATGACTCTCCTAGGGGAACAGTGGTGCCTTCCACCTTTTCTTCCTCACGTCGACTTCAGCATCGTGATGCTCATGATGCCGGTGAAGCTGAGGCCACCTTACACGGTGGTAGGGAGGAGGCTTTGGGGGCTGTGGAACTGGCTATGGTGGAGGGAGGAAGTGACAGGGAGGACTCTCCTATTTTGGAAAGTTCCTTAAACATGGCAAGTGGGGGCGTTGAGACTCCTAGGGAGGATATGATGCCTCCATCAAGGAGACCTTCTCCTTTGGGCTCCAATGTGGATTCTCTTTCCACAAATAATAGGATTTCAAATCAACATGAGATTCTAATTTTTGAAAATGCAAACAATCTGCATGGAGATCCTCAGTTGGAGGTTGTGCTCGATTTGAGTAAAGAAGCAGGTCAGGCAGAAGTGGGTATGGATCTTGGACATACCCAAGATCCTATCAATTAGACCTCTGGATCCTGGATTGGCAGCAGCCCTGATGCCAGTGATCACCACCTTGAGACTGTGCGCAGGAGTACGCGTGTTACCACCCGTGATGGTGCCAATTGTGACAATGCTCACTAGGCGGCTGCAATGGTAGATTCAGCGGATGTGGCAAGGGAAGAGGGGCAGCAAGGCTGGGTTAGAATGCAAAGAAAGAAGGGAAAACAGATGCAGAAAGTGGGTCGACCAGCTAGAGTCGACCAAATCCCATCATTTAGGGGTCCATGAAAGTCCTCTTCTGGAACGTCCGCGGAATTAAGAAGGTATCAGCTAGGATTGCCTTATTGAAGATAGTCCGTGAGAACTCTCCTGATATCATTTGTTTGGCCGAACCAATGGTGTCTACGAATAAATTTCCAAAAAGCTTTTTTAGTAAAATCGGTTTCGCAATTGATTTTAGTCATAATGAAAGGGTCGACGCGCATCCAAACCTTTGGATCATGTGGAAGCAAGGACTAAGGAAACCATTAATATCCTCCATATCCGAGCAGCAGTTGTCAATCCAGGTGGAGTGGAATGGTAGAATGCTTAATATTTCTATGGTGCACGCAAAATGCCTCAGAGTAGAAAGGAGATCTCTGTGGATGGATATAGTTTTCGGTGATTCGGAAGCGCTGAGAATGATTATTGGGGATTTTAACGCAACCCTTTATGATCACGAGAGACGAGGGCCAGGAAGATTCTCTCTTGGCGCAGCCTCTGAGTTTTCTACCATGGTTGATGCTTTAGCTTTGATCCAAATCCCTTCCTCGGGAAGAAAATTTACTTGGACTAATAACCGAAGAAGGGGTAATGTTGCTGCGGTTCTTGATAGAACTTTTGTGAATGAAGAGTGGATGAAGATCTTTGACGATTGCATTCAAAAGGTGCTGATTCGTGTTGCATCAGACCATGCTCCCCTGATAGCCTGCTCGGTTTCTTCTATTAAGCCTAAAAACTGCCCTGGCAAGCTAAATTCTTTTTGGATGGATCACCAGCAATTTTTAGATGTGATAAAAGAAGCTTGGCATAATAACTTATCAGGATCTCACCCTTTCATCCTTGCGCAGAAGCTGAAGGCTCTGAAGCCTGTTATTAAATCTTGGTCTAGGGAAGCCTTCCCTAATCTGGATCAGGAGGTGATTACTTCCAAGGCTGAGCTGGAGAACATTTAGAGAAGCATTGAGGAGGATGGCCTCACTGAGCAGCTCTTTGATCAGGAAGGTAATGCCAAGACCAAATATTGAAAAGCAATGGAAAACCAGGAGAAATTGTGGCTTCAAAAATCTAGGGTAAGATGGCTTAAGGAAGGGGACAGGTGTTCCAGATTTTTTCACGTCATAACCAGAATCAAGAGATCCAAAAACACTATTAGATGCATCACTTTTGAGGATGGAGTTGATATTAGTGCTCGAGATCAGATGGGATCCTATTTGGCAGAATATTATGAGACATTTCACAAGAAAGTAGACCTGGAGGATCACCCCCATATTTTTAATTGCATTCCCAGAATTCTTCAGGATTCGGACCAAGTGATGTTGGATGCCATTCCCTCTGAAGAAGAGATCAAGAGAGCGGTGTGGGACCTCGATCCGGACAGCTCTCCAGGGCCTGATGGCTTCACTGGAGCGTTCTTCATAAAATGCTGGGATATAATCCATGACGATGTCTACAGAGCTGTCAAGGGTTTTTCTTCATCAGGTATTCTTCCCCATGGTATTAATAATAATTTCTTGTTATTAATTCCTAAGGTGGAGGGAGCCAAATCTCTTGACAAATTCCGTCCATTATGTATGGGGAATTTTTTTTGCAAAATCCTATCTAAAATAATGGCCTCTCGTATCTCTAGTGTTTTGCCAAAAATTATTTCGCAAAAGTAGGGAGCCTTTCAGAAAGGGAAGCTTATTCAGGCTAATATCTGTCTAGCTTCAAAATTGGCAAACTTAATAGGGCAGACCTCTAGAGGCGGCAATCTTGGTCTCAAGGTAGACATCAAAAAGGCGTTTGACACTATCTCTTGGGAGTTTCTATTCCAAGTGCTCAGAAGGTTTGGTTTCTCTGAAAAAATGATTGGCTGGATTCATACCTTGCTTCAGTCGGCCAGGATTTCTGTGCTTCTGAATGGTGATCCTGTGGGTTTTTTCGAAGTCAGCAGAGGGCTACGTCAAGGAGATCCCATCTCCCCCATCCAATTTATTATTGCCGAAGAGGTTCTCTGTCGTGGCATGAGTGACTTAGCCGCTAAATCTCATATAAAGCCTCTATTGGGTCCTCGTGGTGCTGATGTCCCTACGCATCTCTTATTTGCCGATGATGTCTTCATTTTCATGAACGCTTCTAAGAGGGACGTTAGAAATTTGAAGTCCTTCCTTGCTATCTATCAAAAATGCTTTGGGCAGTTTTTTAATTTAGAGAAAAGCAAATTGTTCTTGGGGAAAATTCCTTTAGTAAGGAAGCAGTGGATTGCAGAAGAGTTGGCTGTTATGGACAAACTTAAAGTCTGTCATCTCTAGAATGACTTTGCACAACTTTTCAGTTTACTAGTGGCCTTCTCCCCTAATCAGGAATCTTGAAAAGTGGATGAGGAATTTTATATGGACTGGTGAGATAGACTCTTCTAAGGCTACCACTGTCAAATGGGATGCAATTTGTAAACCCAAGGACGAGGGGGGTCTTGGCATCAGAAGGCTGCATGAGGTTAATATGGATTTAATTGCCAAACTAGCATGGTCAATCAAGGCAGAAGATTCCCAGCTGAGCAGCCTGCTTCGAGCAAGTTTTTATTTCATTCAGGCCTTCCTAAACGCTCTTACAGGCGCTCTTCCATTTGGCCGGGTATAAGAAGAATTTGGAAATTTATTTTTGACAATGAGAGATGGATCATTGGCAGTGGAAGAAAAATAAATTTCTGGAACGATAATTGGCTTGGGCCTAAATCCATAGGGGTTCTCTCTGAGTTGAATGAAGAGCTTTTCTCAAACCTTAATCAAACTGTGGCTGACTTTATTGTTGATGGGTCTTGGGCGCTGCCTCTAGTGCAATCTGATTTTCTTGCAGAAAATTTTCAAAAGATAGAGGCCATCAAGCTACCCTCTGTCCCTATGGAGGACAAATGCGTGTGGAGCATAGACTCTATGGGGACCTTCTCAGTCAATTTGGCATGGAACAGCTTGAGGTCCTCTAAACCCAAGGTTCCTTGGTCATCTTTTGTTTGGAGCAAACATATTCCACCAAGACTATCAATACTAGGCTAGCACCTGATCCATGGGAAAATCCCAACTGATTACCAAATTCAAGCAAAGGGTATCCATTTCCCATCCCGCTGCCACCTATGTGGCTCCAATTCTGAATCCATTTGCCACTTGTTTCTTTCTTGCAAATTTTCTTCTGACTCATGGAGAATGATTGTTGGTCTTTTTAACTTGACATGGTCTTCTAAAGCTTCAATAATTGATTTGGTGTCTTGGTGGAAAAACAAAGCTAAAAATTGGCCCCTCAAAGAGGCTTGGATGATTGCCTTGTTCTCTTCTCTGGCTGCAATCTGGAAAGAAAGAAACCAAAGGCGTTTTGAAGGGCCGAAAAGAAGTTTAGACATGATTTTTAGCAATATTAAAGGGGACATCCACTTTATATCTAGAAGCCGAAAATTTTATCCCAGATCGGTTGAGGACATCACCCTGTGCAGAAGACTGCATCTCTCTACGTCCTCTCATTGCTCAAATCCTATCCTGGAAGTTCATTGGTGCAAGCCCATGCGTGGTTGGGTGAAACTTAACACAGATGGCTGCTCTTTGGGTAACCCAGGGCGTGCAGGATGGGGAGGTGTATTCAGAGATCATAATGGTAGAATGCTGTCCTGCTATCACATTTTTCTAGATGTCACTGACAGTTTCTCGGCTGAAATTTGGAGTATAATTAAGGGGATTTCTCTTGCTCGTGAAAGAAATTTTAATCACCTTTGGATAGAGTCAGATTCCTCTGCAGCGGTTGGCCTATTCCACCATAGGCTTATTCCTTGGTTTGTTAGTCAGGAATGGAACAACCTTCTTAGTTATTTAAATAACATTTCTTGGAAGATCTCGCATTGTTTCAGGGAAGCTAATCCGATTGCAGATTATTTGGCTAAAGAAGCAACTAAGACTGGGACTTCTTCTGATGATGTAATCCTCCCTCATCGCATCATGAGGGAGCTACTTTTAGATGAGGCAGGAAGAACGAGATTTAGATTTATGAGATAGCGGAAGTGAGTCTCCGCTGATAGCAATGCCGTAGGTGGAGGCTTGCTTATGGCTCTTAGGTTGTATTATATTTTTCCCCTTTTCTTCTCTCTTTTTTAATACATATTTCTGACCTTCTAGCGAAAAAAAAAAAATCTAGGTCACTGAAGACCCCAAACTAGGTATCTAAGCACGGCATGCGAAAACCCTAAACCAAGTGTCTAAATTATGCTAGCTAGGTTATGATGCAAATAATGAAATGATTATGCTAATTAAAAATTAAAAACCTTAAATGATTTAATTAATGTATTATGAGCCTTAGATTAAGCTAATTCGATAAGCCTAGACCTAGGATTAGTTGAGAAATTTGTGAAACCCTAAATTAAACTAACTCGATTAATTGAGCCTAACCTAGATGGATGATTAATGAATTTATGAAATCCTAAATTTAATTAATTAAAATGATTAATCATAATCCCTAATAATTTGTGAAATGAATTATTGCAATCATAATTAATCTATTAATCTAATAGGAAAAAAGATTTTTAAAGAAAGACAAAAACTTGAATTGAATGGTGAAAGCTACCCAAATCTGACTATTTCAGATGAAAGTTTTGGAAAACCAAATCAATCTAATAATTTAAACAATTAAAACCGAATTTTAAGAGTCAATTAAATGCATTATGAACTTAATTAATCTAATGAGTTCAGACTTTATTTAATTAAATATTAAAATAATTATTTAATTAACTACCTCAATTTAAGTAAATGGAATCTAACTATTATGTTAAATATACAATGGTTGTAAATGTCCCATGTGATGATATGAGTGAGAAGTGGATAAAATATGAATACTAGCTAACCTACATGCATGAGAAAAATGAATTGATTTAAACAAGAAAAAAAAGAGAATCATCAAGTATCCAAAACATGTTAATAAACATGAAGCATGGCAAACATGACATTGACTAACCTATCTAAATCTAATGATTATCAATATAGCAAGATATCCGAATCTAAATTAAATACACAATTAATTCTAAAGGGACCCACTATTTGAGATAAAAAGAAATGGACCGAAACGAGTTCATTTTATTAACCCAAAAACCCAAGAAACGCACTTAATGCTACGAGCCGGTTTGGGGGGGGGCAGCCACGGAGAAGGTAAGGAGAAGAAGAGGAGGGAGGCGGCTGATTTTCTGCTACAGGGAAAAGAAGAAAGAAAGGAAGAAGAGATGGGAGAAGAGATTAGGGCTTGAGATCCTAGGTTTATGTCTAAAGAACAAAAATTAATCAAAAATAAATCAAATCAAACCTACTTATTAAGTGAATATATTAAGCCACAAATAAAACCGATTAATTGAATAATGATATAACAATAAAAGAAAGCAAAACAAATTAAAATAAAAAATAAAACAAATTAGCAA
The DNA here is from genome assembly GCF_013358625.1 of Macadamia integrifolia. Lineage (NCBI taxonomy): Eukaryota > Viridiplantae > Streptophyta > Magnoliopsida > Proteales > Proteaceae > Macadamia > Macadamia integrifolia. The sequence continues at coordinate 35,905,642 of NC_056565.1, forward strand.
AAACAATGGATTGGACCCAATGACCCAAATCAAACTATGTTGAACCCAATTAAAACAAGATAAACCCAATTGAACCGGAATCAACTAATTCATATCTAATAAATCACATTAAACCGAATTGAAACTAATTAAACATAATCTATTATATTAGATAAACTAGTTCTAAATTGCAATTGGGAGAAGAAAAATACCTTAAACTCGGCTTTAATCAAGAAACAAGGGGAGATAACCCTTGTGCTTGAAGCCCCAAATCGAACTGAACCGAACCGGACTAGATCTGCCGGCTCAAAGAAGGATTAATGTATTAAACTTTTAGACTTGAAGAATATTTGATTTTAGAGGGAAGAAGTTAGCCAAAACCTTGATGGAGCCATCCTCTTTCCCAAATTCTCAATTTTTTTCTCCTCCCTTTTGGAAGAAAGGAAGGGCTATACTTATAGCCTTGGGACTTGAGACAATTCTCTCTTATTTCCGATGTGGGACTAAAAAATTAGAGAGAATTATCCAAAAAGGCTTACTTTTGGACAAAGGGGTTTGGGCACCATGTGGCACTCCTTGGTTGCTCGGAATGGAATCTGATACCGAACTTTGGAGTCAACTTTCGGGGGTCATATCTTTCAAACCGTTGTTCAGAATTCGACGTGTAATATGTTGTTAGAAAGCTCAGTCCAAGCACTATCGAATGATGTGAGACATGATTGTAGTCTTGACTGAAAATCTTTATGAAATTATGCATAAAGTAGGGACCTAGATCATATAATGAAAGAGAGAATCGGGCGTCGATTCACATAGTTCTCCCATTAAAATGTAATGTCCGACTTGAGGGCACAAACAACAATAATCCACAACATCAAATTCTAATTTTTGAAAACATTTTCTCTTGAAAGTTTATAGGGGAAAAATGGTCATTTTGTAATCTAAGCTTGAAAATTCTCTAAGTCTAAAATATTCAACATGTAATTCTTCATATTGTCATCATTGCCGGGAAGTGACAAAATTCGGTGTCTACAGATTGCCCACTCTTTGACCGAGACTTGTGTAATGGTCGAAAGGCAAAGAAAAGAAGACACCATTTTTGTCACCAGGAGCAATGTACTACCGATCCAACTCAAGGATGGCGGAGGTGCAAATACAAAATGAGAGATAAGACCAAAGATAGGAATTGTCGATCGATAACACATGCGAAATCATGTAGTGTGTGGGTGCTACCGTGATATAAAACCTATCATAGTCGGTCAATATGTAGGTAAAACCTAGACTAAGGATGCACATGCAATAAGCCATTCTTAGTGTAAAGAACCAAGTAGACAATGAATGCAGGTATGAAAGATTACAAATGCAATTGGCTGTCAGGTATAAATAACCAAACACACCATGAATGTAAAAACGAGACAAAGGTGTAAATGCAATTAGCCAACATTGGCATAAAGAACCAATTAGACTATGAATGCAAGCATAAGATGATGGTGCAAATGCAATTGGCCATTAGGTATAAATAACTGAACACACCATCAATGTATGAACACAAATTTAAATACAATTGGACGTCACTGGCATAAAGAACCAAGCAAGCCCTGAATGCGAGTATGGAAAAGAGTGTAAATACAATCGATCGTTAGGTGTAAATAACTAAATGGATTGTGAATGTAAGTATGGAAAAATGGTGTAAACATAATTAGCCAATATTGGTATAAAGAACCAAGTAGACTATAAATGTAAGTATGATAAAAGAAGTGTAGATGCAATCAGCTGTCATTGGTATAAAGAACCAAGTAGACCATGAATGTAAGTATGAGATGATGGTGTAGATGCAATTAGTCACCATTGGTATAAAGAACCAAGCAGACCATAAATGCAAATATGAGACAATGGTGTAAATGAATGGTCAAACACAAGAGAAACTAGGTTTGACCTCGGTGTAAGTAACCACCAGACACAACTTTCAGTCTCAACAGCTGGACTTAAGATAGAAATGGCATTGGTATAAATAACTGCCACACCCGATCTTCAGTTCGAAAATAACCAGACTTAAATGGAGGTGACATTGGTGTAAATAATCGTCAGATCCAATCTTCAGCTTAAATAACTGGACTATGAGGTGAGACTGACATTAGTGTAAATAACCGTCAGACCCAATCTTCGGTGTAAATAACTGAACTTGAACTGGAGCTGACATTGGTGTAAATAACTGCTAGGCCCAATCTGTAGCATAAATAACTAGACTTGAAATGGAATTGGCAATGGTGTAAAGAACCATCCGAACCAATCTTCAGTTTAAACAACCGGACTTGAACTGAAGCTGACATTGGCGTAAATAACCGTCAGGCCTAATCTTCGGTGTAAATAACCGGACTTGAAATGGAATTGGAAATGGTGTAAATAACCGCCAAGCCCAATCTATAGCATAAATAACTGGACTTGAAATGGAATTGGAAATGGTGTAAAGAACCATCCGAATCAATCTTTGGTTTAAAAAATCGGACTTGAACTAAAGCTGACATTGGTGTAAATAACCGTCAGACCCAATCTTCAGTGTAAATAACTGGACTTGAAATGGAATTGGTAATGGTGTAAAGAACCATGTGAACTAATCTTCAGTTTAAGCAACCAGACTTGAATGGAGGTGACATTGGTGTAAATTACCGTCAGATCCAATCCTCAGTGTAAATAACTGGACTTAAAATAGATTTGGCCATGGTGTAAAGAACCATTGAAACCAATCTTTATGAGCTGATGTATTTGAGGTTAAATACCTAAAAATCTTAAATGTTCAACATTTTAATCATGAGATGTAATGATATTGCAATTAAATTTAAACAAACATCAACCTGATTGGTTAGACAAAGGATTATTCATGCAAATCCTAACACTATGCTCACGTAAGAGAGTGTAAATGACCACTACTATAAAAAGGAGTGAGAAGTGTTTACATTGAAAAATGACAAAGAAGGATTTTGCCAAAACAAATTTCACTATGAGAATGAAGCTAAAACAAGGGAGGTAACCCATCACTGACTGTTGCCCCAGACTGTGACATCTCCAGTTTGCTCGGCCTAAACTCAAATAAATCTGGCCTAAATATGCATTATTTGCATGTATCTGCAACTTATGGAAATATAGTCTGATGTCTTCAATTATAATGACTTTCGGTTGCTCTGACCAAATCTTTATCTCATGGTAAACATCCACAACATGTTGATTTCTTTTTTTTTCCCTGTGAGTGCCCCTTTCTGATGTTGCCCGCATTTTATGAGTGGGGATAGTAGTAACTTCCTTAGCTGCTTCTCAAGACTTGAGGGGTGGCTCCTTAAAATACCCAAAACATCATGTCTGTGGCACAAGCTCTAAGAAACAAGTAGTAAGACAATCAAACAACATGAAAAGGATGCAAACCCAATGGTTCTACTAAGCGTAGAGTGGGGAGCTATTACATGGAATGACGAGCTCACTAGAGAAATGACGCCAACTAAGAAGGCTTAGAAGAAAGGACTAAGTGGTGAAACTCTTGGGAATCCATCAGAATAAGAAACGGGAGAAAGAGTTCGAGTCTAAGCAGGCCATCTCCTGATGATAAAAGTAGCGACGATCAAATCGCCTTCAAAATAGGAAGCCAAGAAAGGACATTCATGTGAAGCCCAAACAAAACAAGGTAATATGGTGATTGAGGTGATGGATCGAGCTTGAAATTGACTTCTCAAGCTGCCTATGTATCCTGAGTAAATCAGGAATCAGGTCGGACATAGTTCCTGTCGCGGATGATGTATTGTTATATTTTTTTTTGCTAAAGGATGATTTTATTGAAGGAAAAAAAAGGGAAAAATACATCCAAAGAAGAAAGAAATTCAAGCAGACTCGCAACCACTACAGCCACTTGCAAACTCCACCTTCGGCATAGCCATCAGCAGAGAGAACAAGCGAGACCCTAGCAGAAGCGAAAACTATGCCTACCCGAGGCGTCATTTTCTAAATCATCTAATATATGACTGGGAAAAGTGGTGGAGTAGTCAGAGGCTCCCGATTTTGCTGCCTTCTTTGCCAAAAAATCTGCCACAGTGTTCGCCTCACAGAAGCAGTGGGTGATCTTCCATGTAATGGACTGAAGGAATGGGAGAGCAAATCGCCATTTTTGAAAAACAAACCAAGGGATATGCATCTTCTGAGTTGCAGCCACTATAGCTACGGAGTCAGACTCGATCCACAAGCCCCTTGCGTTCATATTCATAGCAACCAATATTGCTTCCATGACAACCATGGTTTTAAGTATCGGTGCGTATCGTGCCGTATCGGCCGTTACGTATCCGTATCGATAGGCATCGGCACGATACATACCGATACGCTACGGGGAATTTTGAATCGCATTTTGTGTACCGGTGTATCGTACCGTATCGTACGATACGGTACCGATACGTACGATACTCTACGGTACGAACTTTTGGCAACCTGAAAATTCCCGAGAGTATCGGTACGTATCGGTACCGTATCGGTACGTATCGAAGGTATCGGTGTAGTATCGGATCGTATCGTACCATATCGGTACGATACGGCTACTTCAGTGTTAATTTTTTTTTTTTTTTTTCAATGCATTAGATGGGCTATGAATTTGAAGATTATGAGTGTTATTTTTTTTCAATGCATTAGAGGAAGCAATGTACCCCGCTCATGCTATAGATACATCATGTATCATACATGACATTGCTAAATCCCTTTACACAAAAGGGATATTAATTGGCAAAATCAGTGAGTTGAGTTCCATAACTAATATCAAAACTTACCAACAATGAGCAGTTCTAAGACAGACCTCAAATGCAAGTAGTTCAGCTCTCATGGGCTTGGACTCCCCGGCAGGTCCCAAAAAAATGCATAACTCACTGATTTTGCCAATAACCCACAAAAGGGAGAACTTCACCCAACCTCCTCTCTCTCTCTCTCTCTCTCTCATCTGCAGTGCTTTGACTAGTTTTCAATAGATTGAAGATAAGGACAGAAAATGAATAGGGCCAAAAGGGGCCTTAGGAAGGACATTTGTTTGGATTGACATGTTTTCAAACACAATATGATGTGATTGTCTTGTCTGAAAATGGGTCTCACTCTGTTATAATTAGTTCCACTATGTTGGATATCATTGTTTTTTTGAATACATACAATTTGATTCCATGATGGATATCATTGTTTTTTTGAAAGCTTCCATCCATATCTCTCATGTTCTCCCGAGTGATAATGTTCTTTCTTTGCCCCTAAGAATATAATCAAACTCAAGGTGGATCAGAGAAAAGAAACTTGAGTTTGGGAATATTGCTTTGGCAGATTCCAAATACTTGCAGTGGCAGGGAAGGTACAGCTGGCTGGAAGCTTTCAAACAGTCCTTGGAATCTACAAGTTATGGCACGGTCCCGTGGCTCACTTATGTGGTTTATGTTGGACGAAGTCCCTGGTGTTACTTCTCCCATGGTTTACATTGGAATGTTGTTCAGTTGGTTTGCTTGGCATGTGGAAGATTATGAGCTTCACCGCTTGAATTTTCTCCATACTGGTTGACCAAAAACTTGGTATGCTGTTCCCGGAGATTATGCCTTTGCTTTTGAGGAAGTTGTTCGTGTCTAGGGTTATGGAGGAAATCTCGACCGCCTAGGTATGCAACTTGATTTTTCTGATTAATTGATCCATCTAAAATATTGCTTTGGAAAGTCCGAGAAACTTGTGCTTGAGAAACTTTCTTTGATGTGTATTAACCTTGAAAATATTTCAAAGAGAAAATTCAATAAACTTTTGTGCTCCCAACAATGATCTTTATCTTCTACACAAGTATTTGCAATTTTTTGTATGTTCCTCACGCTTGGTACCATTTGAATCCCTCAGTATATTTGGGTATCTATAGTTCCATATGGCAAGTGATTACAACCTATATAGATTTCTACTTTCTCGTGTAATCCTATGTTTTACTCCTGTTAGGCTAACCGGGTTTCAGCCCATGGAATTAACCTTTTTCTTTTAAATGGAAAGGGAAATAAGGTAACCATAACTGGAATAGGCTTGTGATGGGGAACTCTAAAGAACAATATTCTTTGTACACCAAGTCAGAAATCTGTATTGTTTTGTTCATTCTAAAGAATCAAATATTTAACAGAGAAATTTATTATCATTGATCGCAAGGCTTGTTCAAACATTCTTATCCAAATGACATTCAAAAATATATTTTTTTAATTTTTTTATTCCGAAATTAATTTAAAAAGAAAAAAAGAAAAATCCCCAACATTTTTTTTTTTTAGAAAATTTAGTTCATTCAACTCTTAAAAATAATGTCATAAGTTATAATTATTAAATACATGATTTCAAATGAAACCCACATTTTTTCCCCAAAAAAGTGAGGGTTTCAATTTTTTTTTTTTATTTCTTAGATATACTCAAATATATTGGTCCACACTTTGTTGATTTTTTATATGTTCTTCAAAAACATTTAATCTATAACTTCTATAAAAAATTTTAATTTTTCTAAATAGTTTGTATTTTTTATTTTTTTTTATTTCGAAAATTAATTAAAAAATAATAAAAATACTAAAAAAAATACAATTTCTTTATAAAATTCAGTTCATTTTAGTTTAAAAAAAATATATATAATTTACTTGGCCAATGACCATGATGTAAAATTAGATGCACAATTTTTTCCAAAAAAAGTGTGCATTTCAAGTTTATGTAAATTTGGAAAAATTAAAAAAAAATATATATATTTTTTTTCTTTGGATGCATCTCATTTTAGTTTCTAAAAAAATGCTATTATGTACTAAATAATAAATCAATGAATATGCATATTAAGATTCATTATTTAGCTTTGTAGGAAAATGGCGCCTAAAGAACGGACTAAGGATATTGGATGGGCTACAGCTGAGAAAGTACAAGGCAATAGGTTGTGTACAAAATGCAATTACTGTGATACTATCCACCTAGGAGGTGGAATTACCAGACATAAACAACATTTGGCTGGAGGATTTTCTAATGTTGCCAAATGTAACAAGTGCCCAGATGAAATAAGCAAAGCAATGAGGAAGCACTTAAGGGGAAGTAGAGATAAAGCAAAGAAAGCTATTGAAGAAGATGATAGATTGGTTGAGAATCTAAGGGATCATGAGGATTATGAAGGATTTGATATGGAGGCAGAGGATGAAGATCAACAGCTTGCACGAGCGATGCATATTTCAAGGGAGGAAGCAAAAGAAAAACAATGGATAGCAGAACAGCTGAGAAGAAGTCACTCTGTAGGACCTAGGCGTGGTGGCCCGATGATTTATGAACAAGGTTCTGGCTCTCGAAGTCGTCCAAGTGTAGATATTGGAGGCACTGTGAAGGGCATGTTTGATAAATTTACCTCCAGTGGTAAAAGTAAGGGAAAAAGGAGCCCAGAAATTAGAGATATGAGAGATGCACCATATAAACATCATGATGAAGGGCAACAAAGGATTGAAGAGGCTTTCCAACCAAAAACATTGAGTAAGAAAATTGGGAAAGCAATCTCTAGGTGGTTCCACAGTTCTATGATTCCACCTCACAAAGCTAAAGATCCGTACTTCAAGGCTATGGTCAAGGAGATTCAGACATGTGGGAAAAATGTGAAGCCACCCACACCCCATGAAATTGCAGGGCCATACTTAGATACTATTGTGAAAGAGGTGGATGAATACATTGAAGAGTTTAAATACAAGTGGCCTGAATATGGAGTTACCATCATGTGTGATGGGTGGAGTGGACCGACGAGGATGTCCATCATCAATTTTCTGATATATTGTGATGGGAAAACAATATTCCATAAGTCTTTCAACGCATCCTCAGATATCAAGGACTCAATGTATTTGTTTAAATTAATGGATGAAGTTGTTCAGGAAGTTGGGCCAGATTATGTTGTCCAGATTGTGACTGATAATGCCTCCAATTTCAAAAAGGCTGGTACTTTACTTATGGTGAAGTATCCCACCTTATACTGGACACCTTGTGCAGCCCATTGTATTGATTTGGTGTTCAAGGACATTGGTGAAATGAACAAAGTGCAGACATTGGTTTCTGATGCCAAGATGATCACCAATTTCATCTACAATCACAG
>NC_056565.1:35914588-35920013 GCF_013358625.1 Macadamia integrifolia
TTCAGCCAGGAGAAAAAGTATTTCTCAAGATCTCTCCTACTAAAGGGTTGCAAAGGTTTCACAGAAAGGGGAAATTGAGCCCAAGATACATTGGACCATTTGAGATCTTAGCCCGGGTTGGCTCAGTAGCCTACATGCTTGCTCTGCCACCTTCACTTGGGGATGTTCATAATGTATTCCATGTATCCATGCTGAAGCGATATGTTCATGACCCCTCTCATGTATTACCCGTGGAGCCAGAATACCTTGAAGCTGACATGACCTATACAAAACAGCCAGCTGAAATTTTAGACCGGAAGGTGAAAACCCTTCGCAACCGTTCCATTTCCTATGTAAAGGTGTGATGGACTGATCATTCACTTGAAGAAGCATCATGGGAGGTAGAGGATGAAATGCAAGCCAAGTACCCTCATCTTTTTTATCAACCAGGTACGCAATTTCGACGACGAAATTTTTCAGAAGGGGGGGTAATGTAATACCCTACTTCTTAAACCCGGTCTGATTACGTGGTTAACCCGGTTTAACCATGCAGGAACCAAACCAGAGGGAGTTAGAGCGGGTTCCTTGTGGGCTATGATGGCAAGGGTGACCTTAAACACCGGTTGGCCCGACAAGTCCGAGCCAGTGCCAGAAGAGACGGGAGTACCCAAGCCGTGTACATGCACCTACCATAAGGCCATGTACGGCTAAAGCAGGTATTGTAGCCGTATATTAATGTATATACGTATAACACATCATATGTCAGGGGTGGGGTTCGCGTCGAGGCCCGAACTCTGTCAAAATCCCAAGTTTTGGCCCTCAGGTGGGCGGACAGGTGGGCGCACCCACCCACCTGAGTGACCCATCTATGTGAACTATTCAGTTATTTAGGAAGTATATATATAGCATTTATGATTTTCTTTTCTTTTCATTTATGACACCCGTACGTTGGTGAGGATAGTAAAGAGGAGAGAGAAAAGAAAGGGAAGAAGAAGGGAAGAGAAGGAAGAGGAAGAAGAGAAGGATTTCAGCGGCGCCGAAGCTTGATCTTCCCATTCCGATGCCAGAAGAGTGATCTTCAACTCTAGATCTACATTTGGAGGTAAACAAAGTCGGGTTTCTTAAACATTCACCATACCCAAGCTTAAAACCTTGATTCGAGTAAGGTTTCTTGAGATCTTGTAAATCCCCTTTGAAATGATGAATCTAAGGTTTAATGGGTGATTTATGTGTTGATCTAGAAGGATTTGAAGAGGTATTGACAAGGTGGAAGAAGCATTGTGTGTTTGAAGTGATTTGGAGGGTTTGAAGTTGTTCTTGACCAAAGAAGGTAATATGGTTTCCCATCCCTTGAATCTAACCTAGATCTAGGTTAGAACCATCCTATAAGACCTTGAAGGTGTGAAGAATGGGTTGGAAAAAGCCCCATTTGAATCCCCAAAGAATGGAGGAAGTTGGGAAGAAACAGCGTGTTTCCTGCCAAGACCGGTGGGTGGAACCGGTGGGCCATCTGGCCCGCTTGTGAGCACCCACCTGAGAGGGCAGGGCCTTCGGGCACAACCGGCGGGCCACCCTGCCCGCCGATCTTAGCAGGGGCCCCTGGCCCAACCGGTGGGCCAGACCGATGGGCCAACCGGCTGGCCCCTACCCGCCGGTCCAAACCGGTGGGTAGAACCGGTGGGCCAGACAGCCCACCTGTTTGACCCACCTGTGGGGCCCCGAAGGTGATTCTTATGTCCGATTGGACCCAAATCGGACGTGTGACCTTCTTTTAACGTTCTAAACATGATTTTGTCATCGGATCTCGTTAATTTTGATCCTAAAATGGTGAAGTACTAACCCCGCTCAATTATGTTAGGTTCACCAAACCCTACCCGTTTCGCATCGGATCTCACCCGTACCGAACGGGAATCCTTATACGCTACAGGTAAGTGGGGAGAGGACGTTTGGCCTTGTTTCAAGGCATTGTTTGGCATTCATTTAAATGTATCTAGTCTAGTCATGCCATCATGAATATGCTATGTAGATTAGTCATCCTCCCATTGTTATGCATGTGTGATATGTTTACTTTCTAAATGCCAAATGATGAAATGCTTATGTGATGAATGTTGACATCATAGTGCATAATGGATTTGGTGGCCCGTGGTCGACTTGGAGACGAGTGCATTGGTGGCCCGTGGTATGGGACGCGGAGGCACTATGCAATCGTACTATTGTCATATAGGAGCATGCGGTTTAGGATTTTCACCGTCCCGTGCTATGACCCTTCCCAACAGGGGTTAAGGTGTTGGGTTATCATTTGGGGGGAAGCAGTGGTCGTGGTTGTCGGGTCACTGTGGCGGTTAGACATAACGCCCGGCGGGTCATTAGGACAGTCGGCAACCCCGGTGATACATTCAAGAGGGCCAATCGTACTGCTTTTTAATTGCTAGAGTCAGCACCTTTAATTTCAGTCATTTACATTTCTGTTGAGAGCCGGTGGATGACATTGTCTTTACTTTTCCGAGTACTCACGGTGGGCCTTCTCCGACAACCCTATGAGCGTATCGCAGGATGGAGTTCACGGCTTGTACCTGGAGTATACGCGCACTGTGGCTGTAATGTTGCTTAGGTGGATGTGATTTAAAATGTAATGCATAGCATGTAGTGCATATGATTGTATTTTGATGTGTGGACTGCTGTGTGGTCCATCTTGCCACTCACTGAGCTAGTGAGCTCATCCCACGTGTGCACCCCTTTTTAGATGATTTTGCAGGTCATACATCTGAAGAGCACGGGGTGGGTCCCACAGTCGAGTTCCCCGAAGAGGACTGGTGGACCCCTGAGGAGTTAGAGCATGGCATTGACTGCTCATGCGAGAGTTGTGCTGCGGGACCGCAGTTCTGATGCCGAGCTGAGCTCCACTTTTGATGCCGAGCTGAGCTCTACCATGTGATGCCGAGCTGGGCTCAACCCTTGATGCCGAGCTGAGCTCCAGCCTTTGATACCGAGCCGAGCTGTGTACTCTGATTATTTTGATGGATTCCTTTATATACTTGATATGTGAATTGTATTTTTATTGTGTAAATATCATGCCTTCGGGCCCACATGTATATAACTATTGTATCACAATTCGGGTATCAAGCATTATGGGATTATTCACAGGTAAAATTTAGTCTTCCGCTGATCTGATGAGCTTATATTAGTTGTGTGTATGCTATAGTGGAATACAGTATCAGATGATCTAGGCAGGTTTGGGTTAACCGGTGTTAACCCGATCACTGGCCCAGTTCTGTGAGAACGGGGTGTGACAGATCGGGTATAGGGTTAGTGGATATAGTTAGAGGTTTTGAGTTGATGGGTTGGGTGAGTGGGTGGGTCGAGTTGTAAAGGTTCCCTAGGTATAATGGATGGTTAGCTGGGTATTTAGAAAATTTATTCAGAAGTTGTATTAGAAGAAATTGATTTAACGCGATAAAACCCAGTTCAGAGGTGGGCCGGTTCAAATGAGAGGGAGAAAGATGATTTAAGGAGGAAAAGGGAGGGTTAGGGATTTCAGACAGTGTCTAAAATCGGAGGTGAAGTTTCGACAGAAGGAAGAGGGAGAAGGGGGGGAGTGAGGATTTGGGGATGAGGTCAGGTGAATCCAACGAAGGTGAGTGTCCGACCTGATTTTTCGACAAAGAGGTTACCAGTAGAGGAAGAGAATGATCAGAGGCAGAAGTATGGGAGTAAGGCATGTTGTCATCTTCAAGGACAGTCGACTCCAAAATCGAGAATGTGTTATGTTCAGTAGATAAAAGCTTTGATGAAGGACCATCGGTCCCAAACGCCCTTGACGGAAGATGCTTTGTAACTGATTCCAGCGGCAAAGCTTCGGGCAATTGGGGGTTTCTATTTCTTCTTTTTTTTTCTTTTGATCATGGTTTTAAGTATCGGTGCGTATCGTGCCGTATCGGCCGATACGTATCCGTATCGGTAGGCATCGGCACGATACATACCGATACGCTACGGGGAATTTTGAATCGCATTTTGTGTACCGGTGTATCGTACCGATACGTACGATACTCTACGGTACGAACTTTTGGCAACCTGAAAATTCCCGAGAGTATCGGTACGTATCGGTACCGTATCGGTACGTATCGAAGGTATCGGTGTAGTATCGGACCGTATCGTACCGTATCGGTACGATACGGCTACTTCAGTGTTAATTTTTTTTTTTTTTTTTCAATGCATTAGATGGGCTATGAATTTGAAGATTATGAGTGTTATTTTTTTTCAATGCATTAGAGGAAGCAATGTACCCCGCTCATGATATAGATACATCATGTATCATACATGACATTGCTAAATCCCTTTACACAAAAGGGATATTAATTGGCAAAATCAGTGAGTTGAGTTCCATAACTAATATGTAATATCAAAACCTACCAACAATGAGCAGTTCTAAGACAGACCTCAAATGCAAGTAGTTCAGCTCTCATGGGCTTGGACTCCCCGGCAGGTCCCAAAAAAATGCATAACTCACTGATTTTGCCAATAAGTTATTAAAGGGAGAACTTCACCCAACCTCCTCTCTCTCTCTCTCTCTCTCTCTCTCTCTCATCTGCAGTGCTTTGACTAGTTTTCAATAGATTGAAGATAAGGACAGAAAATGAATAGGGCCAAAAGGGGCCTTAGGAAGGACATTTGTTTGGATTGACATGTTTTCAAACACAATATGATGTGATTGTCTTGTCTGAAAATGGGTCTCACTCTGTTATAATTAGTTCCACTATGTTGGATATCATTGTTTTTTTGAATACATACAATTTGATTCCATGATGGATATCATTGTTTTTTTGAAAGCTTCCATCCATATCTCTCATGTTCTCCCGATTGATAATGTTCTTTCTTTGCCCCTAAGAATATAATCAAACTCAAGGTGGATCAGAGAAAAGAAACTTGAGTTTGGGAATATTGCTTTGGCAGATTCCAAATACTTGCAGTGGCAGGGAAGGTACAGCTGGCTGGAAGCTTTCAAACAGTCCTTGGAATCTACAAGTTATGGCACGGTCCCGTGGCTCACTTATGTGGTTTATGTCGGACGAAGTCCCTGGTGTTACTTCTCCCATGGTTTACATTGGAATGTTGTTCAGTTGGTTTGCTTGGCATGTGGAAGATTATGAGCTTCACCTCTTGAATTTTCTCCATACTGGTTGACCAAAAACTTGGTATGCTGTTCCCGGAGATTATGCCTTTGCTTTTGAGGAAGTTGTTCGTGTCTAGGGTTATGGAGGAAATCTCGACCGCCTAGGTATGCAACTTGATTTTTCTGATTAATTGATCCATCTAAAATATTGCTTTGGAAAGTCCGAGAAACTTGTGCTTGAGAAACTTTCTTTGAGGTGTATTAACCTTGAAAATATTTCAAAGAGAAAATTCAATAAACTTTTGTGCTCCCAACAATGATCTTTATCTTCTACAC
>NC_056565.1:35920113-35932142 GCF_013358625.1 Macadamia integrifolia
GGATGGGTTTGGTTTTTCAGAATTAAAAAAACATGGTTCCTATGATTCCAAATAAAGCAACAAATCATCATGAAAGTGGAAAAAGAAGGAATTGAGTTTATTTCTAGAAATATTATCGGAATTATAGAAATACATAAGTAAAGACTCAAAAGATGAGAAGTAAGGCCTAGAGTGGCAGCCCAGATTCTTCTAGTAAACTCGTAGTCTAATAGAACATTCCAAAGTAACTCATAACTATTGTGGTAGAAACCATAGTTGGGGGGGTCAATATCCACCTGATTAATCAGATTGTTTTTGGTAAGAATCTCGTCATGGACAATTTTCAAGAGGAAGAGCTTAAACTTGAGGTGGATAGTGATTTTTTTTTTTTTAAATTTAAAAAAAAAAAAAAAAAAAAGCATCACTGTTGAGAGCATGAAGATAAGCAAAAACACCTATTTGAGCATCCATTAAAGTTTGTTAGTGCATCAATTCTTAGAAAATTGACAACAATTTTAGTAGTGAGAAACCTCTCCTTAGAGAGATGGCACCACCAACTATCCTCACCAAGGGATATGGTAATACTATTGGCTATGGAAACTTGTAGTAAAGAATTTAAGAGCCCACAATTCCATTGGTTACCTTTAATAAAGTTGCTGACATTGATGGGAGAGATGGGGGAGGGGACATTGGGGGTTAAAAGATCTGACATAGGGGTCCGTGTATTATGAATCTAAGGATCAATAGAAAAGAAATCATTTTTATCGTTACCTATTTTCAGCGAAATCATTTTCCTCAAGGTCGGAAGGATACTTACAATGCTATTCCAACAAACCGAACCCCACTTCTTTGAAGTTTTGTCATCAAAAACAGAATATTTATGGAAATATTTGGCGTAAGGGTTTTTATCCCACAAACTCTATTCATTGGTAAGCATTCTCCACCCCAATTCGAGGAGTACGGCTTTATTTTGAAATTTAGAATCTCGAAGACCAAGGCCACCCATATGTTTGGGCAAAACATAATTTTTGTCAACCAATAAGATAAAGTTTTTTTGCCATGCCATTGTCTCCATTCTAAAATCATAACGAGAGCCATGTTTCCTACAGACCACCCTAGGAAAAGCAAAACAAGACATTAAGTAAGGTGGAATGGAGGAAAGGGATGAATAAACTAGGGTTGTACCCTGCTCTAGATAGAAGATTGGCTTTCCAGAGAGTAAGTCTGTTATTGACCCTTGGAATAATATTCCTAAAGGTGAGGGTCTTAGCTCTATGGTGGATAGGGGTGTCAATTCGAGGCCCGACCCGACTAAATCGACCAGGCCCAATCGTTTATAGACCGGCCCAGCCCGGACTGTTTATTAAATGTGTCGGGCTTGAGCCCAGTCCGTTTATAAATGGTCGGTCTCAGTTTTGCTACTTGGACCATCGGGTGCCCGACCGAGACCGACCGAATAACGCCCGATCGAGACTGGCCTATTGTGCACCGACTTGGCCCGACCCTTTAATGATTGTAGAATACCTATTTTACCCCCCCCCCAAATTAAAGAATAAAAACTAAAAAGTAAAGACATGTTCACATTTTAAATAATGGTTATATTTGGTATCATTTATTGATTTATTTTCATTTTTTTGGGCTTGCATGAGTGGGCCGAAATATAAGTGCACATTTTAAAGAGGGACCGTTTAAAAACCGGTTAAAACTCGTTTAACATTAAACATGTCCGTAGCCCGATTAAGGCCCGACTAAAGCCTGATTAAAGTAGCCCGATTATAGCCCGAGGCCGACCGACCGAATATAAAGTGTACCATGCCCTCAATAATTAAGCCCGATTAGTTAAATGGGCGGACACGGTGTAGCCTTTGAAAGTCTTCAAACCCGATTAAGCCCGACCGAAACCGGATCGACCCAACCGATTGACACCCCTGATGGTGGAAAAGACAAGTACCAAGATAAGTAGCCTCTGAGTTCATTTTATTAATTCCCAGACTAGGCAAGAACTCTGCCTGATCTCAGTAGGGACATTGGAGCTAAAGTCAAACCGCTTTTATCAAAGTTGATAGAAAGACTAGAAAAGTCAAAGAAGAGCTCGAGGATACCCTTGATGGTGGAGGTATCCTCACACATGAGTTCTCCTATGTCTAACATCATTTGCCCAACCTTTTACAACTTGAACAATTTCATCATCCTTAACATAAATACATATAGAATCAACCAACAAGGCTCTTGAAATTGCCTTTGAAATTTCAAGAAGAAGGGCAAAAGAGAACCAAGGCCGTGCACGATTAGTTGAATTGGCAATATAACTAAAATCGGCTAATTAGAACCAAATCGAATCAAACAAAAAAAGAAATCTATTCAATTTAATTTTGAAAATTGAATTTTCATTCTATGGCCTAATTGGTATGATTTCTACTTTCAATTTCATGGGGCAATTTCTATTTCGGAAATTGTTTTGGTTTGATTCAGTGAAATATAATCAGTTGGAATAAAAGGGGAAGTGTTTTTTTATGAGGGAGTGATTCCCACATATACATGAACCAATGGGAGTGCACAAGGAAGCATCCATAGAGACATCATTTTCTATTTCATGAAGGGTGGGCCCATCATTTTGGCCCCATGTGTCTGAGCATAGGGGCCACACTCCCCACAGAAAGCATTTTCCCAAAATAAAAATTCTGCGATAGTTGAGTTCCTTGAGGAGTTGTTTCAATTTTTTTTTTTTTTTTTTTTTTTGAGAGCGATAGGTATGCCGCCAATATCAAGTATGCTAGTGGATAGCACCAATAGGATCACATGATGGAGTATCATTCAGGAAGGATATGAGAGTCATTTCAGAAAAAGAGAAGAGAGAGATAGACACAATGGGTGCTAGTATACTTGATATCAGCGGCATACGCAACATTTTTCCTCTTTTTATATAGGTGATCCGATTTCAAATTAGAAATAGAAATTGATTTCGCACTTATTCTCAAATAAGCACATGGTTAATTTAAAGGGCAAAACAGTAATTTCATGTTAAAATAAAACACCAACCTTCTTCTTTTGATGGTTTCACCATGACGTAACTACCACCACCGCTAACAACAACCATGCAAGATTCATAATCTGCCCAAAGCTTTTGTGTTTTTTTGACAAGAGGAAAATCCTTGTACCTACCTCATTTAAACATGGAGAGGTTATTAAGGAATTACATGGTTTTTTGTGATAAACAGTATTATGCTAAGGGATTTAATTATATTGGCATATCTATACTTGGTCAAGTTCTTGGCTATTCATAGAAAAAAAAAGTTCTTGGCTAGACATAGCTGGAGCGAAAGATTGCATTGCCCTCACTGAAGATGCTCACAAGTGCCCTCCCATTGGCCATGCCCACCGATGTGTACTTGCACCTAGGGGTAGCATTCTCTTGCGAAAAAAGAAAAAGAAAAGTTATTAACTAAGGTGAATTCACAACTATCATCCCTTCATACTCTTTTGTTATAAATATAAATATAGTTACTAATTAGAAGTATCTATTCTTTCATTTTCTACTTAAGGAAAAAAAATAATGGTTTAATGTCTCAAAGGGAATAGAGGATTTGGGTACACAAATCAGATCAACTAATGCCAATATCAACGCCAAAAAATATCATGAAAAAATGGATGAATGTTGATCCAACCTGTGGACTATGTCCCAACCAGCAAGAATCAATTTGGCACTTTTTTTCATGTGAATTTCTCTAAAAGAGTTTGGGCAGCGATCCGTTTGGAGTTATGAACTGAAATCCTTTCGGCACTCTCTTTCTTTAATATTTTATCATTACATGTTACTTTATATGGACATATAGGAATAAGGTTAACTTTAATCAGGAAAAACCTAATCCCTATAAGATCCTTCACCATGTAAAGCAATGGACTGCTCAAGTGTATCATCATTTACACCCAAAAGTGATCTCAACTCATATTCTTTCAATTATACCAAAGTTTCCTAATGTGAACCCACCAATCCTCATATATTTGGGATTCACTAATGAAACTAACACAATGTCTAGATGGGCTAATTGTATCATGCATAAAGGAAATTTTGTCCCATTCAATGCTGATTACATGATGATAGGAAATACCATTGAAGCATACATGCGGAGAGCTCTCATTGGTTTAAAGAAGGCAACCAGACAGATGGAGGATTAGGGAAATATGGAGCTACTCAGAAGAACTGGAATATTTTTTGGTGATTATAGTACCACCTCATGACCTTGCAGTATAATTCCTCTTCTTTTGGATGTCTATAACTTTTTGTCTAATACTACTTTTTGTCTCAGACCAGTGACGAGGTGGTACTACTAATACATAAGATAGCTCATCTGGTTATGTCTAAACAAACTTTCTTTTATAACTTTAACTCTATCACAGATGTAATCCAATTCCTTTCTCTTTAAAGTTATGTTTTTTTTTCTTTCTCATTTTTTTCTTCTGGAAAAAAAAAAAAAAAGATGGGATACAAGCAACTATTAAGATCAAAGGAGATTGTTTTAAGACATGGCAAAGGACTAAGGAAACAGTGAACGGATCAGGTTGAGATAACCAAGAGCATTAAAGATGAAGTCCTGTGATGTATATTCTTCACTAATGATTTCTTTTTGGTGGATGAGACAAATGCATGGATTAACAATAAGTTAGAACTATGGAGATCAACATTGGAAACAAAAGACTTAAAGATTAGTAGGACGAAGACAAAATATATAAAGTGTAAAATTAGTCACACCAAGATAGATAACGAGTGACAATTGAGGAAAGAAAGATACCGCAAAGTGATTGTTTTTAAATATTTGGGATCAATTATAAAAAAAAAAAAAAAAGTGACATAGAGGACGATGTTTCATAGAGAATTAAAGTGGGATGGATGAAGTGAAGAGGTGCAACTACTGTGTGACCGACGATTAAAGAAAGATTCTACAAGACTATTGTACGACAGGCTATGATATATGTAGCAGAATGTTGATCTGTTAAGAAATGTCATATTGCAAAGCTATGTGTAGCAAAGATGAGGATGTTATGATAGACGTACAAAAAAAATTAAGAATGATAAAGTATGTAATGAAAGTACTAAAGCTGATTTGAGAGTTGCATTGATCAATAATAGGCTTCAAGAATCGTTTGAAATGGTACGACCATGTTCAAAAGAGGCTTTGGGATGCCCTAATAAGGAGGAGTGATATGATTCCGATTAAGGGAGCCAAAAGAGCTAGGGAAATACCTAAAATGACCACAGGAGAAATTGTGAGGAATGACATGCATTGATTGGAATCTTGTACCAAGTATGACCATGGATAGAGCCTATTGGAGAACAAGGATCTATGTAGCCGATGTCTTTTAGCTGAGATGCCCTTCTTGCTGGGCTGCCTTATTACCTCTTACTTTCATCTTTCATTTTCATCTTGCATTCTTTATTTATTTTTCACCCTCCTTTTTTGATAGACCCCAGTTTTTACGTACTTTGTTTAGTCTGAAATCTAAATCCATATAGCCAACCCCATTAAATTGAAATAAGGCTGAGATTGTTGCTGTTGGCTATCTCATTTTAATACATTATGAATGTGTCGAAATCAGGTGATCATTAAGCAGACTAAGCTTTATCTAACTGGGTTTACTCCTTAAAGATTCCTTCGGGTATGGATAAGGTAATTTGTAGTTCTTGACCATTAATACTTATCCCACACCCTTCTACTAGAAGGAAATAAGACCCCTCCTCCCACCCCGTTCCCCTCAACCCCAAGACCAACAGAACCCAATGAACAAGTAATTCAACAAAGACTCAACTAACATACCACGAACAAATTGTCATATACACTATAAACAAGTAACCATGAAAACATACTTCTACATTCTTCCAGAGACTTCGGATATAATCCCGTAAAAGGGAACAAGTAGTTGAAGAAACATCTCATCACCCACCCACCCCCCAAGAAGCTTATCAACTCAAAATTATATTTCAGACAGACATTTTCCTCCCTCCAAACCCTGCAATTACCTGAGTACAATTAGAAAATAAAAAATAGAGCTTAATTACCCTAGAAATACAATTTCCCTTGATATCAACACCTTACAGCAGCATATTATAAAGGACATGACCAAAAGCACAGCTTTGAGCTTTTGTTGGGAAAGGGGAAAAAAAAAAAACATTGTTGTGTGTTGATGTTGGGGGACAAGTTACTATTCTGAAGGCATGCCCATCAGCTAAAGTAGAAAAGTGTTGAAGGATCCCCATTCCTTTGACTGAAAACAGCCAGTTCATGATGTAATTCTGGGACTGCATTAAAATGGAGTAAATCACATATGAAGTACAATGTCTGAATGATCCGTCCAAAATCAGCCAGAGCTGATCCAATCAACCAGTTACAAAGTCCCCAGTTGTCCCTTCCCGAGTCAAACAGAAATATCATTATTCTGGAAAAATTATCATCTTGAAAACGGGGCAGAATGCATTGCCTCTGTTCTCCCTCACCCCCTGAACTCGGAAGCAACATACTAGCCAGTGTACTCCATAAGGCCATCGGTGAACAAATCCACAGCTTGCGTGAATTATCAGCTCCACCATGAATTCATCACACAGAAAGTTACCTTCTCACCACTTCAACCTACTTCAAACATTTGATGTTCTTTGTTGTATCAATGATACTCTGACCTCGTTCTGGATGAGTGAAATGTAAGAGCTTATGAAGTTGAGAAGCAGCTTCAGGGAAGAATTCCTCCTTCATACATGTCTCCATGGTAAGGGCAAAGAGAACCTCATTGACATCTTCCTCAAGCTGAAGGGAAAAGAGGTGATCAAAGACCTGAAAAAGTAATATATACAAGTCAGATACAAAGCTCACACATACAAAGATGGCAATCCAAATATGCTCAAGCGAACCATAAGACATAGCAAATCATCTTCCAAGAATAATTAGATGTTTAATAATATCCGACATACAACCCTCTTTTCCTGTAATATTTTTAACAGTCCAAAGTATATGTTATAAGTTATACCATAGGAGGTATCTTGTAATGTTTCTTGTAATTAGCTGCTATTGTTATGTTATAAATATAATCTTAAATTGTCAATTAGGGTAACACAACACCCTAATCGACCAAGTTCTGTTTCTCCCACTTTTTCTCATCTTGTCATCTTCCTGCTTTCTGTCTTCCTCTTCTTCTCTTGATCTGCGCAGGTACTGGTTAGTGCTTTTCTGATTGTCACAGGATATCAGAGCACCATTAACCAGTTATATGTTGTTTGTTCTCTTTCTGGTTTCAGAATCCTTCAAGCAAAATGTGTGGTGTGAGCAACTGTTGCTATTTCTATTGTTCACGATGCGTTATCTTGTTCGATGAAATACAAAACAAGGGATTTTTTGTGTGAATGAAGTGCTCTCTGCTGTGATCATGCGTGAAAGGTTATTAGTCTTCAGTCAACCTTCTGTGATATGATCAGGATCAGTTTTCGGCTATCTTGGGTCAATTTCAAGAATCCTTGTGGGAGTCAAATTCTTGAATAGGCTTGGAATCGGTCCAAACTTTATAGAGTAGCTCTACTGTCTCCAGTAGTCAATTGATCTCAATTTCAGGATCATCAGACCTCGTTTGTGGCAGTTTATTTAAGAATCCTCGTTCAAGAAGGATTTTTCAATAAATCCACATCCACTTGTCATAACACCGTTAAATTTAGCAAAACATTCCACTCATAAAGTAAGATATTCTACCAAAATTTCAGAGCAATCAGACAACTCTTGCCCCATGCAATTTCACAGCCTTCATTGCGATTTGGGTTTTTTCAGCTTTCATCTGCTTAGTGTGGTTTGTTCTTCTTCTACCCTGCAGCTTCTTGTTATGTCTTGTGTTTGACTCTTAAGTGGATTTTCAATATTTCTGCTACCTCTGGCTGGTTATTGTTGCTGCTTACGGTCAGAAGATATGGTTATGCTTATTTCTCTACCTTCTGGTGCAGTTCATATCTATTAATAATCTGCAATTGTGATCTGCCTGCTATTTATTCGGTGTGTGTTGTGGTTTGACCTTATTGTGATCTATTCTTGGTGCTGAACCTTTCCTCTGTTTTGCTATAATTAGTGAGTCTAAACCCATTGTAGACTGGTAATGTCCAAATTACTGCTATAAAGCTAAATGGTGCATCTAATTATTTATTGTGGGCACAAACTCTGATGGTTTATATTAATGCCAAAGGCTGAGAATTTAACTTCAGCACCTCCGTCTTCTAATTCAAAAGACTGATAATTGGATGCATGAGAATGATATATTCTAAGTCTAGTTATGATATAGTATAGATTCATCTACTGCATATGTTATGTTCCATAAGACAGCCAAAGAAGATTGAGATTATCCATTTATTTGAAGGAGGGGTTCTTCTCAAGATAAAATATCCCCAGTATATGATATCTATGAGAAAATTTTAATTTCAAGTAAGGTAAAAAAAAAAAAGGGCATACCAAGTGCACAAGGCTCCAGCATGTGCGAGGTCCAGGGGGTGAGAACTACGCAACCTTACCCCAAGAATGTCGAGCGGTGGTATCAACCGCCTGACCACCAGATCGCAACATTCGTACCTTACCGTTTGCACACTCCTTTAAGTACTGTGGGAAAATACTATAGCGCACTTAAAAGGCATATAGGAAGAACTGAATGTCAACTGGCCTCTTAATACTAATATGGAATTGCTGAAGACTCGATACGCAGAATTTCAGTGACTAAATTTTTATCTGGTTTTAATTAGGACTTGCAGCCCATCAAAAGTCAGCTTCTTGCTGGTGAAAGTGTTCTTTCTATAATTGAAGCATTTGACATATCTCAAGGATTGTGTCTCCCTCTCTCACTTGATCTGAATAATCTTTTTATTCCAAGGATATTTCAACTAGTAGCTGGCAATAGTGGTCGTGGTCATGGTTCTGGATTCTCTGAAAGAAGTGGTTCAAGGAGAGGTCGAGGGTGTGGTTCTAGCGGTCATAGAGGATAACAAACTGACCAAGCTTTACGTTAGTGTAGCAATGTTGTAAAAATGCATATTGTTGACATGTGCTGGGTAAAGAATAGCAGACCTCAATGGGCATGACAATAAACCAGTGGTTGATGAGAATTCTGAATTATGTCATCTAATGAGACTAATCTGGCTCCTTTATCTGGTTCTAGTCAATCAGATACTATATCTCATTATGACTATCCCCAGTCATTGAAATGAGTTCATTAGATTGAGACTTGGTCATCCACTGCCACATTAGCCCATACAGGTATTGTTGCGCTTCTCATTTCTTCATCTCTTACAACTTGGGTTATGGATTCAGGTCTTCTCATATGAATGGTTCCTCATAGCCAACTTATAAAATAATCAATTTGTTATGTTCTTTCTAACCTTCTTATTGTGCCTTTCAGGCTCTCCAAACAAGGAAGATGATTGGTAGAGGGTGTGAAAGGGATTGTCTATGCTTCCTTGACGGTGCTTCTTCCTCTACGGCCGCTTCTGCTACTTGTAGTGGTCTTATCCTCATCACTGGCAATATCGGTTGGGATGCTTCTCACTCACCAAGCTTCTGCAAATGGTTCCCAACATAGTTTCAAGGCGTCGCCTTGGCTTCCAGGCGGTTTTCTGGGTCCTAGGCGACTGTCGCCTTATATTTTTGGACTTATTTATGCAAATATCATTTAAGTAAATGTTTTCCTTAATATTATTCATAAACAAGCAAATACCCCCTATTTGAATTCAATAAAAATAATTTAAAAATTAAATTCCAAAAGGATAAAAAGTTAACCCCCCAGTCAAGAATAAAAACTGGATTCTGGTTGTAGGGGCGATTTTCAACTTTCAAATGCTGGGGTTTTTTCTCAATTCTGAAAATTTTATAAATCTTATCATGGTAAAACATTGCTAAAAACAAAAGTCGTAAAATAATCTTTTGTTTTGATTTCTTTAAAATTATTTTCATTTAGGCGATTTTAACAACATTCCCGCACTTTAAAATAAGTTTGACCAAAACATAACTTTGTCATCACAACTCAATTTTAAGTAATATTAGACTTGTTACAAAGCTGTTTTTTGTAATCCCTAAAACAAAAATCTCGTAAAATCATTTGACCAGTAAAACTTACTATAGAACAAGAGCATTTCTCTAAATTTGATTTTTCATCACTTAATCTAAGTTAGTGTTGATCTTTGATGACTTGATGTGGCTTAATGTTGATTTTTGATGACTTGATGCAGTTTAATGTTTTTTTTTATGATATAAGGTATGTGTAGCATACTAAATAATGTTAGAAAAGAGTGAAAATAAAAATAACACTTAACTATTGTTTATTGAGAATCACTATTCAATGTGTTAGGTGCCCTTCCCCTTTCGGTTCTTTTTATTTTTACTATTTATATACATATACTTTTTATATTGGTGCATCAGGTAGGAAGCCAACATCTTATTATAATCAGCCAATCAAGTTTTCCATGGCTCATCATACTTTTTTATTACCTTTTCTTTGTTTTATATATGCGAGCTAAGAATCCTGCCCAATAAGGATCAGACTTCCTTCCTCGAACATTGGTGCGTGACAGGTAAGAGATGGAGCTAATAGATGTCATATTCGGGAGAACAAAGTATAAAGGTGGAGTAGGCATAGTGGTGGACAAGGCCTAAAGAATGAGGTGGCGGATGTTAGGAGTTGGAGATAGGATTTTATCCCTCAAGCTGTATTAGAGAATAGCGAAAGGATTATAATAGGAGGTGACTTGAACGGACACGTTGGAAGAGATAGGAGAGGTTATGAAGAGGTACATGAGGATACAGAGTTGGGGAGAAGAATGAAGGACCTCAATTTTAGACTTTGTGATAGCCTATGATTAGCCATTGCGAACACTTTTTTTGCCAAGAGGGAAGAGCATTTAGTTGTGTAGGCAGCATACCAGCCAAATAGACTTTTTCCTTCCTAAAAGGGTCGACAAATTGTTGTGTAAGGATTGTATGGTTATACCTGGGAAGAGCTTAATCTCTCAACACAAATTGTTAATCAAGGATACACCTCAGTATGCCAAAACGTAAGTTAGGGAAACTTGTTTGCCTAAGGGTAAGGTGGAGGAGAAAAAAAGAGCTTCTTTGGGGTCATTTACCGATAAGTGATCAAGCAAGGGAAGTGGGATTTTCAGGGAGATCCCAACGTGATGTGGACTAGATGATGGATTGTATCAAGAAAGTTGCTAAAGATGTTCTAAGGGTGACAAGAGGTATTCAGCTGGCCCTTAGAGAGACCTTTTGGTGGGATGAGGAGGTTCAAGCAACTATTAAGATTAAGAAACACAATTTTAGACTGGCAAAGGACTAAGGAGGTTAAAGATGAAAAGAAGTATAAGGCTACCAAAAACGAAGAAAGGAAGACGTGGGGAAAGCAAGGGTGAAGAGATATGATGACTTGTATAACAATTGGAGCACAAAGTAAAGGAAAATTTTAAGTATAAGATAGCTAAAATACGAGAGCAAAAGAGTAGAGATTCGATCATGTTGGATGTATTAAAAGTGATGGCCGAGTACTAGTAAAGGAAGAAGACATTATGAAGAGATGGGATGAGATTTATCCTTCCAAATTCTATTTCATGATTGGCAGGTGTATGAAGTCTAATGCACTTGAGATGCATGGGATTAATCAAGTGATACTAAAGTCTAAATTCTATAACTTAACCAAAAGAAAACATGATTCTAAGTCTTCTTCAGAAATCACAAGGGTTTCTCTTTCTCAAGGATTTACTAGCTGACAGTGAACCTCCTCCTTCGATTCTTCTCCGACGGCCTCCGGCGAAGCTTCTTACCCCTCTCTCCAGGTATATTGTTTATCTTTTTATTTTTCTCATCTTCTTTCTTCTCCCTTCTACATGTTACCTATGGTGATTGTTGTGAGTTCTTTTCTTTTCTTTTTTTCTTCTTTCTTCTTCATCATACGGTTAGAGGCTGAGAGCTCAGAGCTCTTAAGTCTTAATTGTTTTTTATTTCCTTCTTCTACATCCTACGACAAGCTCGCGCTGGTTTTTTTTTTTTTTA
>NC_056565.1:35932162-35937665 GCF_013358625.1 Macadamia integrifolia
TTTTTTTTTCTTCCTATGGTGACAAAGATGATTGGTTGGTTGATAAGTGTAGGTTCAGGTTCCACTTATCTATGGAAACAATTGGTGGTAGCAGTGGGGGTGAAAATACAAGTACGGCTGCTACTGCACATTCAACGATTGATCCAAGCAAGGATCCGAAAAGGAGAGCTAAGTCAAATGATCCTGGATGGAAATATGGGTATTGGCCTGACGTATCTGACAGAAATTGGATTAAATGTACCCTTTGTGGGAAGGATGTCAGGGAAGGAATAAAACGGTTGAAGCAACATCTTATTGGTGGCTATGGAGATGTAGCCAAGTGTGTGAAAACAACTGAAGCAATTGCTAAAGAGATGAGAGATGCAATATTGAAGAACCAGAGGAAGAGGAACTTTGATTGTTTGGATGATTTGGATGTTAGTGATGGACCTACAGAAGTAACCCATTCACAACATAATATAGTATCTGATTTGGGGGTCTCATTTCCTATCCCTAGCTCTGGGACAACTTCAAGAAGAAATAAAGCTATCATTCAAACACAATCCAAACAACAAGGGGTCCCATGGATAAGCATGTGAGGAGGACTCCTGAAGAAGTGGTTGCAGATAGGCGGGATAAAGGTTCATATCAAACAACAATGGAGAACCGAGTAAGAGGAGAAGAAGAAAGAGATAAACTTCGTTCTTATTTTGCAAGGTGGGCTTATGAGAGTGGTGTTCCATTTAATGCTTTAAAGTTGAGGAGTTTTGAGGAATTGGTAGAGGCAATTGGTCAATATGGACCAGGTTTCAAGCCCCCTTCAATTCATGACTATAGGGGGCCTCTATTGAAGTCTGAAAAGGATAAAATTGATGAGTTAAAGGTGAAGTGTCAAGGATATTAGAGGAAACATGGGTGCACACTCATGTCAGATGGGTGGACAGACAAGAGAGGAAGGCACCTAATTAATTTTCTTGTCAATTGTCCGGAGGGGACTTTTTTTTTGGAGTCTGTGGATGCATCTAGCCAATCACAAACAGCTGAAATGTTATTTAAGCTACTTGATAGCAAGGTTGAAGAGATTGGTGAAGATTATGTGGTTCAAGTAGTCTCCGACAATGCTGCCAACTATGTTGCAGCAGGTCGACTATTAATCGAGAAAAGGAAGAGGTTGTTTTGGACTCCATGTGCAGCTCATTGCATAGACCTTATGATGGAGGAAGTAGGCAAATTACGCTCTTACATGTCTGTTATATCGAAGGGCAGGAAATTGACTGCATTCATCTACAGGCACACTCGTCTTCTTGAAGCCATGAGGCAAAAAACAGGAGACTTAGTGAGGGCTGGAGTGACTAGATTTGCCTCTTCCTTTTTAACACTCCAGAGCTTATACAAGCACAGAGAATCTCTGAAAAAATTATTTGTTGATGATGAATGGTCACGTTTTAAGCTTGCATCTACAGAGGCAGGGAAGAATGCTTCTGAGACTGTGTTTGCTACAACATTCTGGAATGGTGTGATGGATTGTATAAGAGCATCACAGCCTCTTCTTCAACTCTTGAGGATTGTAGATGGTGATGAGTTGCCTGCTATGCCTGAAGTATATATGGCAATACAAGTGGCAAGGAAGAACATCAAAAAAATTTTGGAGATGATGAAAGGAAATGGAAGAAAATCATAGCCATTGTTGATCACCGTTGTGAGACTATGATGAATGGATCAATATATTTAGCTGCCTTTTTCCTCAATCCAAACAAGTTCTTTAAGGCAATAGAAGATAATCCTGATAATGAGTTGGACTTAGCTCAAAAAGCAAGTGATGCCTTCAATGATGTTCTTGTAAGGTTGGTGCCTGATGAGACCTTGCAAGATAAGATCATTGTCCAGGTTGACAAGTATACCACTGTTCAAGGAAGTTTTGCAAAGGACATGGCGATTAGACAAAGGGACAAGTTGAATCCTAGTAAGTATATTTCCTTTTAAAGTTCTAATTAGTTTAGAACTTAAAATGTTGATTTTTTACTTAACCTATTTTTTTATATTATATATTTATAGTCTCTTGGTGGTCTCGACATGGAAATACTGCTCCTGACCTTTCAAAGCTTGCATTGCGCATACTTGGTCTTTGTTGCTCATCTTCTGGTTGTGAGCGCAATTGGAGCACATTTGAATTTGTGAGTATTGACTATTGAGTTCTGATTACAATAGTACATGTACTTCACTTAATATGGTTTTATTGAAGATAAGTAGATAACTTCATATTATTAATGTTTTTCAGATTCACACCAAGAAGAGGAATAGGTTAGAGCATCAGCGGTTAAATGATCTTGTCTACATTCAATATAATCGCCGACTTCAAGCAAGGTTCCAAGAAAGAAAAGAACCATGTAGAAACTACATTCCATTGTTGCTCGATGATCTTAATTGGAGTAGTGAGTGGATGATTGGTGAATCAGAGGATGAATTAGTGCATCCTGAGAATGATATCACTTGGAGAGATGTTGATAGAGCACTTGGAGCATCTTCATCATACCAAGGCCATAATAGACCAAGGAGGGCTCCAGCATCTACCAGTGGAACCAATCTTTGCTATACCCGGCGTGGAAGGAGGGTTGAGCTTGAGGATTTGTCAGATGAAGAAGTGGATGAGATGAGTGAAGAGGATATTCGTGATGATGAAAACATTGAGGATGATTATGGCATAGCTCCAGATGATGCAAGCCAGCAACAAAATGCAGTTGAAGAAGAAGATTTTAATTTAATTACTGATTTGGATTGAAAGTCTTTGAGTCTTAGAACTTTGACGTATTTTGAGTCTTTAAACTTTAAAGTTTTTTGAGTCCTTGAACTTTTAAGTATTTGACTTTCTTTGTTTACTAAATTCTTAACATTTTAGTTTATTTTATGTTTTAGCTTCATTGAAGTTTAAAGTTTTTTAGAATGATTAAGAATCCCCAGGTTAGTCACTTCTCATCCATTTAATTTGGCATCTCGATTTTTACTTTCGATGTATTTTAATTCTAAGTTCTTAATTACTTCTTTGACAGGAGTAGAAATATAGTGGATGACCTTAGGGCTTAGGCACTCATTATGGCATCATAGAGGTAAGTATAATAAATACTTGTATATTTTATGTCTTCTTTTCTTTATATTTATAATTTTGTTTCATAATTATGTATTTATATTATATGTTAATATGTTAAGATGATTGATGATTGAATATTGATGATTCATGATTGATGATTGATGATGAATTGATGATGAACTTAGTTTATTCACTTTATTGATTTGTTTTCTTGATGAATATCTTACATTGGTATGAATATAAACATTTAATATTTATTTAGCATATGAGTAATAGGATTTAACTAGTATCTGAGTCAAATAGATTGGTTTTATAAAAAAAAGTACACAAGAACGCTTTAGTCAATAAGGCGACGCTTTATGCCCGCCTTATTGCTAAGGCGCTCCGACAGGCCCTCAAACGCCTTAGTCGCACCAGCGCTTTAAAAACTATGTATCGTACCGTATCGGTACAATACGGCTGCTTAAGTGTGAATGTGCCTTTTGTTGTATGAAACAAACACTTCACACTCTCACCAACAGTTTTCTATATTTTGCTTCTTTCTTCCCCTTTGATTCACTCACCTTTTTGGAGACTCAAATGGTAGATTGAAAGAAACATTGTGGAAGTGAATGGTTCAAAGAAGGAGAAAAACATAGTCCAAGAAGAACCTTGAAGGCTTGAACTTGAAAGTTGAAACATTTGAATAGTAAGTTCTTGAATCTTTACTCACTTTTTTCAACTTTAACCTTAGATTTTCAAGTTTTTTTTATAAATCTAAGGTTCATCATACTTAGAATCACATTTTGTGCATCATTATTACATGAAATCATTGGATTTATAAGGATTTACAAACTTTTTTAAGAGAAAATGAGGGTTTCAATTTTTTTCAAATTTCTTAGATCTACTCATGCTCAAATTTCTTAGATCTACTCATGCTAAAAAAACTGTAATTAAGAAACTCAAACCTCATCACTTTGAACATTTTCAACTCAATATATTTGTCTATCAATACGATACCCTCTACTTAAGTATTTATGCATTCTACATGTTATATATAGCTTTTTTTAACTGGTTTTTTATGCAAAAGTGTATAAAAATGTGTTCCCTATCCATTTATGTGCGTATCTTTAGCGTATCTTAGCGTATCTCCAATATGATACGATACCCTCCGATATGTATCTTAATTTTGACCGACCGATACGGCGACCGATACCGATACTTTAATCCTTGGTCACTCCCACTGAGAGATCTGCACTTGTCTCTGGCACTCAGCCCCTCAGCGCAGCCCCACAATCTGATGACTCTTCTACCAAAGCTCCAATAAAGTGCGATTACTACGGAAAGGAGCGTCACACCAAGGAGCATTGCTAGAAGCTTCATGGTCGTCCTTCTGATATGTATGGCAAAGGACGAGGGAAGGGTCGTGCCGATACTCCTGGTCAGGCCAACCATACTGAGGTCCCAAACTCTGACTCTGCTCCTAGCATCTTTGCATCCTCACTATCATCTAATGAGATAACCACAATCCGGCACCTTCTTACATGTCTGAACTCTCCTGCACTTGCTACTGCGAGCTGTGCTCATTCCACCCCTCCTGGGTCAGGCATCTTGTTCTGTGGCCATACTATGTTTGTCCCTTCTACCCCCTAGATTATAGACTCCAAGGCTTCTAATCATATGATAGGTTGTTGTCTCCTTTCTCCCAGTACACTATAGTCCTGCTAATAGTAAGGTCAAGCTGGCTAATAGGACTTATTCCACTATTTCGGGAAAGGGTTTTATTAGTTATACTCCTTATGCCCATTCTACTGTATTGCATGTTCCCTCTTTTCCTACTAACCTATTATCCATTAGTAGTCTTATTTCCAGTCTTAATTACAAAGTCACATTTTTCCATCTCATTGTGTTTTTCAAGATCTGGTAACATGGGCAACGATTGCTCTGGTAGGGTGTGCGGTGGTCTATATCTACTTGATGTTGACCCGGCGTTGGTCTCTGGTCAGGCTCTTCAGACATCCTCTACGTCACCTCCCCTCCTGCCTGCTTAGCTTATCACTTCTATTTCTCATTTGTAAGGCCCTTCCCATCCCTTGAGTGAGTTAGATAGCCCATTCCTTGCTGCTTGTTGTACTGCAGTGGCATCATCAATTGGGACATCCTCCTTTAGGAACTTTAGCTAGGCTTTTTCTATCCTTAAAAAATTGTAATTCGAGTCAGTTGTTTTGTGAGGCATGGGGATTGGCCAAACAAACTCAAATCACTTATTATGTTTCTGGAAATAGAATTGCCACTTCTTTTTCATTGATACATTCTAATATTTGGGGTCCATCTTGCTATGCGTCTGTCAATGGCATGGTTCAAGATCTCGGCGCCGAGATCTCGTTAATATCTCGTTTTTTCAAAAGGGCGAGATGAGATGCATGGCGAGATACCAATTGTACAAGAACTCGACCGAGA
>NC_056565.1:35937685-35960706 GCF_013358625.1 Macadamia integrifolia
TTTTTTTTTTTTTTTTCTTTTGTCTTCTCCCTTCTTTCTTCTTCTGTCTTCTCCCTGCTACATCCTAATTCCTACAACAAGCTCTCCATTTTTAACTTTCATATGTTTCACATTGAAATAGACGAGAGTTCTACCTCTTACCACGGCCAATACATAGACTCATATGAAATAAAATATCAATGCTCAGGCCAAGAGACACTCTCATGCCAAGAGATCAATTCCCTGTCAGATGACACAATAAGATATTTCCTAAGAAACAACATTCTACATCCTCTGGACTCTGATTTTCCCATATCTCTTTAACTTCTCCTCTTAGATTATATCTCAAACATTAGTCATTTTTATTTCTTCCTATATTTTCTTCTTTGGATTTTTCCTAAGCCTGATTTGCAGAGAGATAAGTCAATGTTACTCAATAGTCCTAATTGA
Organism: Macadamia integrifolia; assembly: GCF_013358625.1. Lineage (NCBI taxonomy): Eukaryota > Viridiplantae > Streptophyta > Magnoliopsida > Proteales > Proteaceae > Macadamia > Macadamia integrifolia. Next base: position 35,938,115 of record NC_056565.1, read on the forward strand.
GGGTTCCAACCATCCTGCTACATCAACAATCAGTTGAGAAAAAAACTTGAACTTGACCTACGTAGATCGAAATGGAGACATTTGCCTTTATTTACCTAATATTCCCTTATAGTTCCTTCTTTTTTGGGGTAAAACCCTCATAATTCATATCTACTCAAATCCCATTCTAATTTTTTTTCCTGATTTTTTATCCTTTATAATGGAAAATTTTTCAATCATGAGTCAATTGATTATCATATTCTTTAGGGAAAAGAATGCTATCTGATCGTGCATTCTTGAGCCTAGACACATTGGGATTGAAATGACCATCCCATCACTCTGTTGGATGTTTAGATTCATGTTCCCAGTAATCCCGCACTAGTGCAAAAACCAAGTATTTTGTATATTGAATTAAGAGCATTTTATAAAGTCATAGGACTAATCCTTCATTGATCTATTATTCTATTTTTTCTAATGTGTAATTGTGTATCATTGTATTTGTAGACATTACACATTAGACTATTAGAGTGTTAGACAAGGAGAAAAAGTTTCCATCTACTCATCTATGGAAACAGTTGGTGGTAGCAGTGGGGATGAAAATACAAGTACTACACAGTCATTGATTGATCCAAGAAAAGATCCAAAAAGGAGAGATGAATCAAATGATCATTGATGGAAATACGGGTACTAGCCTGACTTAACAGACAGAAATTGGATTAAGTGTACCCTTTGTGGGAAGGAAGTCAAGGGAGGAATAAAACGATTGAAGCAACATCTTATTGGAGGCTATGGAGATGTAACCAAGTGTGTAAAATCAATGGAAACAATTGCTAAAGAAGTGAGAGATGCAATCTTGAAGAACCAGAGGAAGAGGAACCTTGAATGTTTGGGATGATTTGGATGTTATTGATATGGAGTTTTAAATGCGGAAGTAATGGAACCACAACTGAATACAGTATCCGATTTGGGGGTCTCATGTCCTATCCTTAGCTTTGGGACAACTTCAAGAAGTAATAGAGCTATCATTCAGGCACAATCCAAAAAACAAGTAAGGGGTCTCATAAATAAGTATGTGAGGACTCCTGAAGAAAGTGGTTGCCGATAGGTGGGACAAAGGTCTATATTAGACAACAACGGAGAACCGTGTAAGAGGAGAAGAAGAAAGAGATAAACTTTGTTCTTACTTCGCAAGGTGGGCTTATGAGAGCAGTGTTCCATTTCATGCTTTGAAATTAGGAGTTTTGAGGAACTGGTAGAGGCTATTGGTCAATATGAACTAGGTTTCAAGCCCCCTTCATTTCATGACAATAGGGGTCCTTTATTGTAATCTTAATTAAGTATCAAGGTTATTGGAAGAAATATGGGTGCACACTCATTTCTGATGGGTGGACAGACAAGAGAAGAAGGCACCTAATTAATTTTCTTATCAATTGTCCAAAGGGGAATTTTTTTTGGGAGTTGAGGGACTTTTTTTTTTTTTGAATCTATGGATGCATCCAACCAATCACAAACTGCTGAAATGTTATATAGTAAGGTTGAAGAGATTGGTGAAGATTATGTGGTTCAAGTAGTCTCCGACAATGCTGCCAACTATGTTGCAGCGGGTCGACTATTAATGGAGAAAAGGAAGAGGTTGTTTTGGACTCCATGTGCAGCTCATTGCATAGACCTTATTATGATGGAGAGCATAGGCTAATTGCGCTCATATAAGTCTGTTATATCGAAGGGTAGGAAATTAACTCGCCTTCTTGAAGCTATGATGCAAAAAATAGGGGGAGTAGACTTAATAAGGGCTGGAGTGAATAGATTTGCCTCTTCATTTTTAATACTGCAGAGCTTATACAAGAATAAGGAAGCTTTGAAGAAATTATTTGTTGATGATGGATGGTCCCATTCTAAGCTTGTATCTACAGAGGCGGTGAAGAAAGCTTCTGAGACGATGTTTGCTACATCGTTCTAGAATGGTGTGATGGATTGCATAAGAGCATCACAACATCTTATTCAACTCTTGAGGATAGTGGATGGTGATGAGTTGCTTGCTATGCCTAAAATATATATTGCAATGCAAGTGGCAAAGAAGAGCATTAAAAAAAAAAAAATTGGGGACAATGAAAGGAAATTGAAGAAAATCATAGAGATTATTGATTTCCGTTGGGAGACTATGATGGATCGACCACTATATTTAGCTACATTTTTCCTCAATCCAAACAAGTTCTTTAAGACAATAATGGATGATCCAGATAATGAGATGGCCATTGCTCATATAGCAAGTGATGCCTTCAATGATGTTCTTACTAGGTTGGTGCCCAATGAAACATTGCAAAATAAGATCATTGTCCAGGCTGAAGCTTATATTGAAGCTAAATGAAGTTTTGCAAAGGAAATGACGATCCAGATAATGATATTTAGCTACTTTGTATGTTGATTTTTTTACTTAACCTTTTTTCTTTTATATTATATATTTATAGTCTCTTGGTGGGGAAGACATGGAAGTTCTATCCTGACCTTAAAAAAGTTGCATTACGCATACTTGGTTTTTGTTGCTCATCTTCTGGTTGTGAGCGCAATTGGAGCACATTTGAATTTGTAAATATTGAGTTCTAAGTACTTATACTTCACTTAATATGATTATATAGTTTTACTGAAGATAACCCCATATTGTTAATGTTTCTCAGATTCACACCAAGAGGAATAGGTTAGAGCATCAACGATTTAATGATCTTGTTTACATTCAGTATAGTTGCCGACTTTAAGCAAGGTTCCAAGAAAGAAAAGAACAAAACAGAAACTACAATCCATTGTTACTTGATGAGCTAAATTGGAGTAGTGAGCAGATGACTGAAGAATCAGATGATGAATTAGTTCATCCTGAGAATGATCTCACTTCAACCTTACTATCAAGGAGCTTAAATAACATTTCAGCGGTTTGTGATTGATTGGATGCATCCACAGATTCCAAAAAAAAAAGTCCCCTCTGGATAGTTGACGAGAAAATTAATTAAGTGCCTTCCTCTTTTGTCTGCGCACCCATCAGACATGAGTTTGCACCCATATTTCTTCCAGTATCCTTAATACTACACCTTCAATCCACCAATTTTATCATTTTCAAACTTCAGTAGAGGCCCCCTATAGTAATGAAATGGAGGCGGCTTGAAACCTGGTCCATATTGACCAATAGCCTCTACCAATTCCTCAAAACTCCTTGACTTTAAAGCATTAAATGGAACACCACTTTCATAAGCCCACTTTGCAAAGTAAGAACGAAGTTTATCTCTTTCTTCTTCACCTCTTACACGGTTCTCCATTGTTGTCTAATATGGACCTTTATCCCGCCTATCTACAACCACTTCTTCAGGAGTCCTCCTCACATGCTTATCTATGGGACCCCCTGTTGTTTGGATTGTGCCTAAATGATAGCTCTATTTCTTCTTAAAGTTGTCCCAAAACTAGGGATAGGACATGAGACCCCCAAATCGGATATTGTATTCTGTTGTGGTTCCGTTACTTCCGCAGGTAAAACTCCATATCCATCAATAACATCCAAACATTCAAGGTTCCTCTTCCTCTGGTTCTTCAACATTGCATCTCTCATCTCTGTAGCAATTGTTTCCATTGATTTTACACGCTTGGTTACATCTCCATAACCATCAATAAGATGTTGCTTCAATCGTTTTATTCCACCCTTGACATCCTTCCCACAAAGGGTACACTTAATCCAATTTCTGTCTGTTAAGTCAGGCCAGTACCTGTATTTCCATCCAGGATCATTTGATTTAGCTCTCCTTTTTGGATCTTTGCTTGGATCAATCAATGACTGTGCAGTACTTGTATTTTCATCCCCATTGCTACCACCAACTGTCTCCATAGATAAGTAGATGAAAACTTTTTCTCCTTGTCTAACACTCTAATGTGTAATGTCTACAAATATAATGATACACAATTACACATTAGACAAAATAGAATAATAGATCAATGAGGTATTAGTCCTATGATTTCTTAAAATACTCTTAATAGCAATGAAATTACAATTTACAAAATACTACCTGATCGCTTGGTTTTTGCACTGGTGCAGGGTTAATGGGAACATGAATCTAAACATCCAACAGGTGATGCGATGGTCATTTCAATCCCAATAGTCTAGGCTCAAGAATGCATGATCAGATAGCATTTTTTTCCCTAAAGAATATGATAATCAATTGACTCATGATTGAAAAGTTTTCCACTATAAAGGATAAAAAATCAGGAAAAAAAATTGAACGGGATTTGAGAAGATGTAATGATTTATAAGGGTTAAAAAAATAAATAAATAAAATAAAATAAAAAATAAGTAAATAAAAGCAAATGTCTCCATTTTGATCTACGTGGGTCAAGTTCAAGTTTTTTTTCTCAACCGATTATAATGTAGGACTAGATTTGAAAGCTCAAACTAGACCCAAACTGCAGGAACTTTTAAATCAAAGAACAACCAGATTTCTCCCAACACAATCCACCATAATCAGACCAACAGAAAATAGAAGTAACAGTAGCTAATGATTTCAGAAAACCAGCAGCAACTAGGTCAGACCAATATCAGTCAAATAGGACCAAACCAGGGACTGAAATCAGTACAAATAAATGCAAGCAACTTGTATTCAATGACCAATATCATAAAACAACAGTAACAAATAACTCAGGCCAACCGGTATCAGTTCAGGTTAGGACAGGTCACTAGAAGACAACATTCTGGTGATTTTAAATATCTCACCTTTGGCAGAACAGAATCAGCCAGAAATTGGATCGAGTCTTAGTTGGACAGAGGGGATCAATCGACCAGACTATTGGAGCAAACTGATGGCTGGAATTGGTCCTTCCATAGGAGACCGATTGCTCTGTTTTCAGGAAATTCTGGGCAGAATCAGAAATATAAATACCTGAGTTGTTGAACACTAGAAGACCTTGAAATAACCTTTGAGAATAAAGAAAATACTTGAAGAAGAAGAAAGCATTTGTAGTAGATCCTCCCGGGCTTCCCACCGCAAAGAGTCGAATGGATCAAACACCACTCCCTTCCACTATGATCAAACACACAGCAGTCCCAGCAGAGACATAGCAGCAAGCCTCTTTTTTTCATTCATAAATCGTGGCTCTACTAATGAGAGCTCTCCTTTATTTATAATAACGATGGGAATTTACAAATAATAGAAAATCACTTTAGTTTCCAAAAGTAAAATAGAAAACTAAATAAAAGCAAATCCTCTAGTTACTAAAATTAAAAATAGAAACTAGGAAATAAGAAATACTGAAATTCGAAACTAACTAGGTATTAAAATTAGAAACTAACTAACCTCATCAAAGCCCAACTAGAAAGGAAACTAACTAGTAATCCCGTACTCAATCTTAAAACCCCTCTTTTAGACCCATAAAAGTGGTCCAATACACTCCAAACCACATGGACTGAAGGCCCAACACATATACAACCCACCCCTAGGCTTATTCCTAAGAAAACAAGCCTATTTTGGTTATTAATCTGCATCAGCGAAGCTTCACCGGAGAAGAATCGAAGGAGGTTCACCGTCGGCTAGTAAACCCTTAAGAAAGAGAAACCCTTGTGATTTGTGAAGAAGACTTAGAATTGTGTTTCTTTTGGTTGAGTTTTAGAATTTAGACTTTAGTATCAATTGATTGATCCCATGCATCTCAAGTGCATCAGACTTCATATATCTACCAATTATGAAATAGAATTTGGAATCTCTATAAATCAGTTTTAAATATAAACAATTTGTAAGATGTACACAAGGCGACCGCCTTCGCCATAAGGTGCCTAAAGTGACACCTTATAGCGCCTTATTGGCTAAGGCAGCCGCCTTATGCACTCCACCTGAAGCAGCCTATCGCCCTACCCTCTTGGAACCGCATTAACGTCTAGGCGTTGCCTTACCGGTGCCTTGGCGATGCCTTAATAACTATGAATGACTTTGCACTTAAGGGGGAGATGAGATGTTAGTTAGTAAAGGCTTGGTGAGAGCGGGAGAGAACCTCAAGGGAGAAAGAGAAGAGAAAGGGGGAAAGAGGGCATCCTTGCCAGATTCCAACCAAAGAGGGGAAATAGCTCACAAGACTACTATTGACAAGGACAGAGAAGCAGGGGAAGGAGATGCAAAGATGGATCTAGCGAATGAATTAGGGAAAGGCCAAGTCCAGTAGAACAGAAGTGATGAAATCCCAACGGATGGAGTCGAAGGCTTTGTGGATGTCAATCTTTATTAGGGCTGAGGGGAAATGGGACTTGCGGTCAAACCCTCTCACAATTTCTTAACAGAGGATGATATTGTCAGTAATACTTCTACCAGCAATGAAGGCAGACTGATTGGGGCTAAGATGGGAATCCACCAAAAGCAGAATTCTGTTGGCCAGAATTTTGGCAATAAAATTGTATGGGAGGTTGCAAAGGGAGATAGGCCTGAAGTTGGTCATGGAGGAGGCACCTTCTTTTTTGGGAATAAGATAAAGGAATGTGTGATTTATGTTGTGGATTTGAAAGGGGGAAAGAAAGAAACTGCAAATAGCCTTGAGAAGATCATGCTTGATAATGTCCCAGCATGCGGAAAAGAAACCCATGCTAAAGCCATCAGGTTCAGAGGCTTTGCTACCTTTATGGCCAAAAACAGCAGCAGAGATCTCTTCATCCGAAGGGATGGCCTGGAGAGAGGCAGAAAGGTGAGGGGGAAGGAATTTGTTTATTAAGCCAGAGGAGGGACGGGGGTGGGAGAGGAGGGGGGAGGGGGGTTGAAGAGACTAAAGAAGAAGTTTTTGGCTTCATTTTTTATCTCATCAGGATTGAGAAGAATAGAGCCATCTTCAACAATGAGCTTAGGAATGGAGTTGTGGTCGGTGCTGGCTTTGAGGGATCTAAAGAAATAAGCAGTGTTAAGAGTCGCCAAGCTCAAGCTATTTGATACGGGACCTTTGCTTGAGAGAGCTTTCCTCTTGAGCAATGAGGGAGGAGAGCTCAATGGAGGTAGCTTTCTCAAGCTCAGCAAGGAGAGGATTGAGGAGATCAGATTGGAGATTGGATTGGACGGAGATCAATTTGGCTCTGCAATCAGAGACCTAGGAAGAAACGTTACCAAAGGTGGAGGAATTCCAGGATTTGAGGACGGACTTAACATTCTTGAAAACTCATCTATTTTATTGTGAGTAGACCTGACATATCATTTGAAGTTGATGTTAGAAGCTCGTTCATGAAGAAATCCAAGCACACTCAGTGGGAAGCAGAATGTTGTATTTTGAGATATCTTAAGGGTCCTCTAGGAAAGGGTTTCATCGATAAACCTCATAACCATATTGATCTCGATGATTATTCCGATGCTGATTGGGCAGGTGTTGAACGTGATAGGAGGTCGACCATTGGTTATTGTACATTTGTTGGTGGTAATTTTGTTACTTGGAGAAGTATGAAACAAATGACAATGGCCACATCTAGTGTTGCAGTTGAGTAAAGAGCCATTACTCATACTGCAGATGAATTAATTTGATTAAAGTCTAAAAGTCACATTTTCAGGACCTCTATTTTCCAGTCAACAAGCCTACTGAAATGCATTGTGAAAATCAAGTAGCCCTCTACATCACTAATAATCATGTCGTTCATGAATGTACCAAACATATTGAAGTTGACTCTCATTTTGAGAGAGATGTGACGCGGAAGCTGATCTCCACTCACATTTGTCAGTGCTGCTAATCAACTTAGAGACTTGTTTACCAAAGCTTTGTTACGAAATGTGTTTCTTTAAGGTTGTTCCATGCTAGGCATAGGAATTATTTCTGTTCCAGCTTGAGGGAGTGTTAAAGTTAGTTTATTGTAATTAAATGTTATTAATATGTTAGAAATACAACCTCAAGCTGTCGATTAGGGTAACACAACTGTCACAACACCCTAATCGACCAGCTTCTGTTTTCTCCTATATTTTCTCTTTTCCTCATCTTCCTTCTCTATCATCCTCCTCTTCTCTTGATCTGTGCAAGTACTGGTTAGTGTTTTTCTGATTCTGTCACAAGAAGTATGTATTTGTATTGAATCAGTTTCTTCATGGGAGGTCACCTATATATATACTTGAGAGGCAACTGAATTTCTTTCTCATAATATACAATTCATCATCTTCTGATCATGTTTCTTGTTTCAACAAGAGCTATAGGTTGGGATAATCATGAGGTCATAAACTTCCACTGCCCATGGCCAGAATTTTATATACCAAGGAAACATTTCAATGATCAAGCTAGGTAGATTCGCTGAATGATAAGCCCAATCCACCTGCATGTGCAGATGTACTGCTAATCTGTTGGTGGATCATCTTTGGACTCTATGAAACTAAACCACAGTAAGGCTATGTGTGTTAGTAGTGAATTAAATTGAAACAAAATAACAATTCCAATGTTAAAAGAAAAAAGAAATAAATTGAGTGAAAGTGATCAAATAGCTAACAGAGAAGTAAAATCAACATATTTTAAATCAAATATTAATTCTACATGAGCTTGTATGTAAAGCAGAATTCTATGGGTCCAGCATTTTCCCCCTCTTCCAAGGCAGTACACCTAAAAATGACCAATTACTTTTCTTCTAACATTCCAGTGAATTTTTCACCTCCTACCTTCTCATGTCATGGACACCACATGTTTTTTTCAATCATTGCATCAACTCTTATTCCAACCATACACTGAAAATTTTCCTTGATGTATGTTATGCCTTCAAGTCACTTTACAAACAAAAAATTATTTCAGCTCACTTCATTCCTAACCAAACAGAGCCTTACTATTTAACTGGGATGCCAGAATAAATGTGTTACTATTTTCTTACCACTTTCATTCTTGAAACTACCGTCTCCCTGATGGATGGTGACCTTAAGACCAAATTAATAACAAAGAGACCACCTTCAGAAAGGGATTCTTTTACAGAAAATAGAAAAGATTCTTCCACGAAATCTGCAGGGGGGCAAGTTATTCCGGAGCTGAAGGAAAGCCACAAACAGCACATCAGAAACAGATGCTTTTTCTGAAAAATTCAGTTGAATAATGGACTCAACAACTAAAGTCACCTCGGGTCAGAAGAGTCTGCATCGATAATAAGTACGTCAATTTTGGAAATCTCATTGCCATCTTCAGGAATCTTGGAACTACTTTCATCTTCATGCTTAACAGCCACTTCTCTTACAAACTGGATTCCATCACCAATATGCACCTATGTCATGCAAGAATCAAATATGGATGTCAAAATCTCATTGAATATATTATTAGATAAGGAGGATCAGAAGAGTCCAGCCTCTCCCTCCTGATAAAAAAAATACCGGATTGCACAAAAAAAATGAAGTATATGTATCAAAAGCCATGTGAATAATCCAAAACTAGAAGAAGTTGCTGGTACTCATGGTCATGGATACAATTAGGTGCCCAGACACTATGACTTCCAAAGCACAAATACACTACGACAAACTTTCTGGAAAAATATTTGAGACAAGTTTATGGATGTATATCTTCTGGGTAGCAATTAATGCATCTTCATTTTCACTATGTGATCTGATCCACTTACTTTTCAGTCTTCACATGTACATAAGTTGAATTTGGGAGGGGAATAAAGCATGCAGAACCCAAGCAACTAACCTTCAAATGATTATCTTCAGTGAATCCAAAATAGTCCCTCGCTACATTTAGAATCAAAGGATCTAACTCCACCACCTGTACAAGTTGATATGTTTTGTAAGTTAATATGCATAAAAAAATTTCAAAAGGATAATAAACAACCTCCAAATTACCTCAATGTCCAAAAATGGCATGCATCCTCGGAGAAACATAGGAACAAGACCAGCTCCAAGACCAACTATTACTGTCCTAACCTATGAAATACAGAACAAAATATTCACTTTTAGAAATACATACATCAAACAAAATAAAATATGGGATTTAAAAAAATTAACATTAATCCGCCAAGTAGAACATAGGTCGTGCTAACTGGACTCCTGACTAAGCCATCCCAACCTTTAGGCGAAGATGGGTAGCTGGAATCTTCAGACCGCAGGCCAGCTTTGTATGTCATATACTTCTTGAAAGTTTGTGGAAGGCCAAAACATGATGATGCAGCACTTCCTTGGATGGGGCTGAACTTGTTTGAAAACCCAGACCAAGATGAACCAGGTCCCAACCTTGTTCTGGTTCAGTACGATATTAGAATTTACTACATTTGGGAATTATGTAATCATTTATTTTAGGATAGCTATTAGACATGTAGGAAAATTTCCTCTTTTTTTTTTTCTTATATATAATATATATATATATATTTTTTGGGGGGGGGGGGGGGGGGGTTTTGGGGTGGGGGGTGTTTGTAAATAGATATGCTACCCAACGATTAGAGTAGTTAATATGGAATGAAACTTAGAGTGGGTAACCTTCCGGTTGTGGAGTTTTGCAACTAAGTTGGTCAAATGCTATCTCTTCTTCTTCATCCCTTCTTCCTTTCCTTCTTCTGTGATTCCAGAACTGCTCGAATGCTATTCTCTTCCTCTTTTCTTCTTATACATGGCACTTTTCCCTGGCAGTATTAACAGCCCCCTGATGCAGATTCATAGCTGAACCGGATTGACACTTCTGGCAATTTTAAACGGAGACAAACCAGGTCCTACTGGGTTTTGGGTCCAACAGGATATAGGGATTTACTTTTTGAGTTATTTTATAAGTTTTTGCAATTTATTTATCTATTTATTTATTCACTAGATGTCTGTCACGTTAGTTGGGAGTTGAGCTACAGTCAGTTTATTTCTATTTTAGAGTTAGATTTTATTTCTATTTTTAAGTAAAATTCCTACTTTGTCTCAGTTACAGAAAAGGAAAATAAGGTTATTTTGAGTCTTTAAATAGTCTTCTTAATACAATGATTGAGATAGATTTCAGAATGAAGAATTGAGTTTTGTTTATTATTACCCGAGTGGTACAATGGCATAGCAAAGATCGTGTGACCTCCTCCCCCCCCCCCCCCAGTTGTGCGTTCTCTCTCTCGTTTCAGGTAGTTTTCTCATCTTCCATCTTTCAACTTTCGTCTTCTTTTCCCTCATTACCATGTCATGTGGCTCCTGTTACCCTTTTATTGTTGTCTACATTGGCCCTGGGTTGAGGGAGATTTGTTAGAACTTCATTGAACCTTCACGGATCAGGCTGAAACTGTGAGCGAAGGACCCTCTGCTCTAGGTGACCTGATATCTAGGATCTCGCCTCCAACGATCTCTCCTGTTGTGACTTGTGAGAGGTTAAGACCTGTAACCAGCTTGAAACTCCAACTTCCACCAGGTTCTGTTTTCCCATCAAATTCTTGATTTTAGGCCATAGTTGTCACGGCGCCAAGGCAAACCAAGGCGGTGGAGGGTTGTCTAAGCGCTTAGGCGAGAAGGCGCACGCCTTGAGGCGAACAATTGTTATTTTTTATTTTTCCTATTTTCTAACATTATTTAGTAAGCTATATATACCTTGTATCATAAAAAATCAAGATTAAGCAACATCAAGTCATTAAAAATCAACATTTAGCCATATTAAATCATAAAAAATTAACATTAAGTCATATTAAGTTATATAAAAAATCAAAATTTATGGAAATGCTCTAGTTCTATAATAAGTTTGACTGGTCAAATGATATTATTTTTACATGAGACTTTTTGTATCAGTTATAATATAAAATCAGCTTTCCAACAAGTCTAAGATTACTTAAATCTAAGTTGTAATGACAAAGTTATGCTCCAGTCAAACTTATTTTTAAGTGCGCGAATGCTGTTAAAATCGCCTAAATGAAAATAATTTTATGGATATCAAAAAAAAAATTTATTTTATCGGACTTTTGGTTTTTAGTAATGTTTTAACATGAAAGAATTTATAAAATTTTCATAATTGAGAAAAACTCTAGCATTTAAAAGTTGAAAATCGCCCCTATAATCAAAATCCAGTTTTTCTTCTTGGACTGGGGGGTTGACTTTCTATCTTTTTGGAATTTGATTTTTAAACTATTTTTATTGGATTCAAATAGGGGGTATTTGCTTATTTATGAATAATATCTTAAGTAAATGAAAACATTTACTTAAATGATATTTGGCATAAATAAGTGTCGAAACACAAGGCGGCATGCAGTGCAATAAGGCGACTGTCGCCTAGGCCCCAGGCAAACCGCCTGGACGCCTAGGCGTCGCCTTGGCGACTATGTTTTAGGCTGCTGAAATCTTCTGTTGCATACAGGATAAATGTCTGGATTCAATAGATATATAAAGCAGTAACTCACCTGTTGAATTTCGAGTTCATTCAACTCATCTTGGTTGAGTTCCAGCATCAAAACACATCTGGTATTTCAGTTTCTGGTTTGGTGTTTAGATGTTGAAGACAACCTCAACAAGAGATTGCAGGTTGTCAAAAAAATATTTGATTCATGTTTTCCTGAAAGTAATTCTCTTGTACTCTAATTCTGTTCTGTCCCCAAACTTTGTTTCCTAGTTTGTCCCCAAACAATAAATAGTTTGCGTCCCATCTTCTTTACATGCCTAACAACCCTTCTAAAAATTCTGATATATTAAGAGAGTGCCACTGATTATTAGATTTAAGCTATTTGTTGATTGGGTGTGCCTATAAGCAAACCGAATAGGGTTTTCGAACCCCGGATCCCCATCACCCCCTCTGTAACAGGCCAATTTCCCTCATTACTTTTCTATTCCTAAAATTTGGGGTGGGAATACCTCTGCTATAGGCAACCCAAACCGTCCAATTTCATCTCGTAAACCCACCATTGTAGCTATTCCAGAGTGGAGTTTCAGTCTGAACCAGAAGGTATCGCCAGGATTAGTTTCAGAAGCTAGTCTTGCCACTAATATCAGGGAGTTCGTTAGATTCAGCAGGTTTGGGTGAATCCATTCTCTATCTGGAATTTCAGGCCACAGTGAGTGGATTGTAGACCTGAACCTAAACCTGGCCAACGCGAGGTTGAAGACAACCTCTCGGTTGTTCTTTGATCTCTTTATGTTATTTTGTTTTTCTAAGCTACCCTGCCCCTTCTCTCTTATTCCCTCTTATTTCCCTTATTTTTATTCTGTTCCAAGATGTCCTTATTCTTTAAATTTTATTACCCATCTTGTCCTTTTCTTTTAGCCTTCCTTAGTAATCCTCTCATAATCTGAATATTTACAGTTCTACCACTTCTTATAAAACTCAAAATAATTACAGTTGTACCACTAATCGTTGGATATGAACCTTCTATTATTTGGGTGGGCCCGTAGCAAACCCAAATAGCGTATTGTGACCCAGGTTCCACATCACATAATAGAATAAGTTCTTGGTTCCATGTTCTGAATTGAGAAAATCATCAAAAAAAAAAAAAAATTTCCCATGATGAACTGAATCTCTGAAACATGAAGGACTGTACAATTCAACTTTCAGGTTACTCACTTCTACTTGCTTTTAACTTGTATTGTATTGTGGTTCCAGAAAAACTTAATCCAACCCAAGTCAGCCAAGCCCAACCTAGTCTTGTTACAGTTACTTAAATTGGGGTTCACTGGTCGGGGACTCGGGGGTTGGCTTCTGTCAGCTCTAAGCCATGCTAAGTGGCATCTTATTCCTAACTTCATCAAGGGAATACTCAAGAACATATTAGTGCATGTGCTTTGACAGACAGAAAAGGGAGCAATATGCACATGGCCCTATAGCTCCAGTCCAAAGGACATACACTGCTCCTTCATTCCAAACCAAGTCCTTGCCACTATAAGCAAATAAGCAAATTCACAATTCATAAAAGAGTAAATCAAAAATAGTATTACTTACTGATCTTCCAGACAATGATGCACTTCCCAGATTGGATGTAATCAACATAAACCCAGAAACGATCCCAGTATGGTAAGAGCTAGCCAAATAGTTGTGGTCAACCTTCAGTTTATTTCTGGATTCTAAAGCATTCAACCCCAAAAAAAGGGTTAGTTTATGAACAAGAAGACAAATATTTGAATAAACAAGCAGCAATCACCTATCGCAATTCACAACAGAAAAAAAGAAAAAAAAGGGGTCAGTCAAAGACATATGAACAGATGACAGAATGTCCCTCTGATGCAGAGTTCCAGCAAGAGAAGAAGAGTTTGTTGTTTTGGGTTTGGATCTATTGTAATAAGGGGTTTTAGGGAAAGTTTCAGATTCCAAACATGCCCTTATGTCCTTAAGGGGTTTAATGGTCCTTGTAATATTCTAGAACTCTCTCTGTTATTATAAATAAAGAGGGCAAGAGTCATATTTAGCACAAGTTATTAACCTATCCAACATGGTATCAGAGCCTTTGGATACTTCCTAATTTTATCTCTTTTTTCTCTCCCAGCGTCTCCCTCCATCTGTGCCTCCTTCCATCTCTCTTCTTCTGCTTCTCCCTTTGTGTGGTAGTTTCTTACACCACTAAGAGAGCTACAAGCCTCCATCTCCCTTCTCCCCAAGGCTCTATTGGTGTACGATGTCTTGTATTCTGTCGCAGTTTAATCTAGGTAGTACTGGTGCAGGCACCCTGACAAGCAGGACGGCGGTCCCGCTTTTATTTGAGGGTAGTTTTGTATTTTTCGGATTAGGGTTTTTTCCCTATATATTTGTAGTGAGGTTTTCTTTTTCTGTAACGCAGGAAATTTGAGAGAGGTGTGAGGACGAGCGTTGTAACCATCCATTGATAGTAAAGCAGAATTTCATCTCACCGAGGACGTAGGCAATCTTACCAAACCTCGTAAACCTGTGTGCATTGTTTGTTCTTGTTTTCATTATCATCTGCATCGCTTTAGGGTTGCGTTTCTAAAGGCTCTCAGACTCTCTTCTACAAGGATCTGAGAGACCCAGCTCCTTCGCATCGATTTTTTCATAGTTTTCCCCTTGAAATCAATTTTTTCTTGTCAGGGTGCTTTTCCCCTGCACGATACTCTTATCATCTTGATGTTTATTGCGATTGGTGCTCCTTATCCTTGTAGTGGTATGTACTAACCACTTTACTGTCTCAAGACTCTGTTCCAGAACCACCTCAGAATCGATTTGATAGGATTTTCATCCTTTATCGATTTTTTGGTGTTTTAGCCTTTTTCCTGCTTTTTGGTTGTTTTTTGTGCTTCTTTTACCTCTGGCCGGTGCCACTTCCATTAGCACAACCCCATTGAGTTGCAACCATGTCTACCAGCTCTTCTGCTTCCACTAGTGGAGGCACCTTATCTCTTCCTACCTTTCCTCCTTGTGCTATCAAGCTTGATGGCACAAACCACGGTTCAAGTACTCGACCGATACGGTCGAAATTTTGCATTTTTCGACTGTATCGCAAGAGGTCGATACCATATGGCAAGTTTCAACCCGTATCGACCAGTTTCGACAAAAAATCCTATGTTTCGACAAAAACATGGGAAATTTCAACCAAAACACAAAGGGTTAAACTAGCTCTTATATAACTTAGTTTGAAAAGAAACCAAAGGATCCTATTATCAGAATTCGACTCTTCCCCCCCTACTTTTTTCTCTTAGGAGTGGGAAACTTGGGGAAACAGTGGAGATTTCCCCTTTGTGCCTAACAAAGTTGAATCTATGGTTGATTCTTGCTTGATCTACATAAAGAAGGCAGTTTGGACCAAAAAGGTAAGTCTCAATTTCCCCAAAAATCTTTTTTTTTTTTTATTTTTTAATAGAATATAGTTGTAAATAGAGTAGAATGATGTAAATTTTTATATGTTAGTTAGAATGACCCGATCTACGCTTCACGGTGTCCAATTTTTTTTTTTTATGTTAATTTTTTTTCTATTTTTAAAAATGCATTTACCGACATTTTTTTGAAAAACAAATTGGGCTAATAGTTGATGTTTGGTGTTCAATTTAATATATGTTGAACACCATTGGTGATCAACAGCATGCATGATGGTTTTTTTTTTTTTTTTTTTTTTTTTGAAAATTCATTAAATATTTTCTGAAATTATTTTAAAATTGCATATAATTACGAAAAATGTCTATCATGGTTTGAAAATTCAAAATTATTGAATTTATTTGAAATGCATTTACAATCAAGACTGATTAATTATGTGATGTTTTTTAATTAGTTATTATTTATTAATGAAATAATTATTGCCAAAATAATTTTTTAAAATATTTTTAAATAGGCAAAAAATAGAGTGCTTTGTTGAGAATTTGCAATAACCTTTAATTGTTTTTATAAGACATTATTGATGTGTATATGTTAATAATTGGTCTCTTTTTTGTTGGAACAATATTTGTAGCAAGCTTTTTAGTGTTGCATAATGGCTGATAGAGGTGGGGGCATTGCATGGCTACATGGGAGATCTCTATCAGCTGATAAGAGGAAGTCACAGAGTAATTATTGCCAAAAAAAAAATCATGTCCGGTGGGGCCACAAGACTAAAGTGGCATCTTGCTGGTGGGGACAAAAATGTGTTAGGCTGCTCTAATGTTTCTAATGAGATCAAAAGGAGTATGTTAGAGCATTTAAAAGGAGGGATGCAGAAGAGGAAGGAGAAAGGGCAGTTAGGGCAGAATTTCATGATGCTTGTCTAAAGATGTCGCCAGAGCTAGGGGAGCAAGATTATGACAGTGATGAACCTGACTTGGATGATATAGAAACAGCACAAGAGGCTGAACAACTAAGGAGGACTTTCGCAGCAAGTAAAGCCCATCTTGAGATTGATGAGGAAAGACGTGTCCAGAGGGCTAGGGGAGCTGGTTCATCTCGACCGGCTAAAGAAGACCCTGAGCCAGAGATTCCATTGAGGAGGTCCCAAAGTGTGAGGGACCAAGCCCCACCCCCACCACCACCTCGTAACTGTAATGTTAAGGTTCTTCAATCTGATTCGGCACTGTTTCGGAGGTAGGACTCAAGATAGTTAAAATTGAAGCAAGTATGGACCAATGTTAAGGAAGCAATGGGAATGGTTTTCTCCAAGTGGGCTTTCTATCATAGCATTCCAGCCAATGTGACCACAGGGTTATATTACCAAAACATGTCAGATGAGATTGGTAGGGTTGGGCCAGCTATGAAGGGGCCAATTGCATATGAGATGTACAATGTATATTTTCCAAAGCAGAAGAAAGAGTTGGCAGATTACATTGAGGAGTTGAAGCCAATGTGGGAGTATTATGGGGTGACCATGATATGCAATGGATGGACTGGACCCACTAGACAATCCATCATCAATTTCCTGGTAAATTTTGAAGGAATGACAATCTTTCTCAAGTCAGTGGATGCATCTAGTGAGAAGAAATATGCAAAATACATCTATAACCTCTTGAAAGAGGTGGCAAACGATGTTGGGGTGAAGAATGTGGTACAGATTGTCACTGATAATGGGAGCAATTTCAAGAAAGCTAGGAAAAGGCTAATGAACAATCGCAGCTACCATCTATTTTGGACTCCCTGTGTAGCCCATTGCATAGATCTCATGTCAAAAGACATGGAAAGTCTGAAGATTGTAAAAGGTGTGGTAGGAAAAGCAAGGCAAGTGACCACCTATGTATACAACCATGGGTTTGCTCTAAACTTGTCAAGGACTTAATGTGGTGGGGGCTTGGTGAGGCAAGTGCTAATAAGATTCGCGACAAACTATATCCCGTTAAAAAGCTTTGAAACGAAGAAGTCTGGATTGAGGTCCATGTTTGCTTCAAAAGAGTGGTTTAATTAAGATGGATCTAATTCTCATAGAGGAAAAGCAGCTCAGGCAACTATTGCTAGTGAAAAATTATGGGATGATCTCAAAAAAGTGGTGAGAATATTAGATCCAATTGTGAGCGCCTTGAAGTTGGTTGACTCACAGAAGAAACCCACCTTACCAATCATATGGGCAGCTATCGAAATGATGAAGATGGAGGTGGATGCGGTGTACATAAAGGGTAACAAGAAGTTCCTTGCCACAATCAAGGACCGCTGAGAGAGGCAGCTCACGCATCCTCTACATAAGGCTGGTTAGTTTTACTTTATTCACCTTACTTGAACTTGTAAATATTGACATATACTTTTGCTTACACATTATTCACCTTATATATTTTCAGCTTACTATCTAAACCCCAAGTACCAATACAAGCATAGGCTTGCATTGAGAACTAATCTCATAGATGCAGTTCACACCGTGGTGGAGAAGGTTGAGTCAAACCCAACGGCACAAAATATTGTCAACACAGAGGTGAGTGTTGTAGTTATTAATTGATGCAATCATTAATCTAGGATATTAACACTAAGTTGCTAACATTAGTAGCGATATACAGATGAAAGCCTTTAGGGATGGAACTGGGAGTTTCAGCCGGGCAGCGGCTGTTGCGGGTCAAGATAACACTGCTGTTGCCTGCTAGCTGGTCCAATGACCTTATTATTTTCTTTCATATTTAGCTATGCACCATCATAGAAACCCACCTAATAGTTTCTCATTGTTTTATGCAGCTGAATGGTGGGTGCAATATGGAGAGACTCACCCAACTTGTCTAAAGTAGCAATTAAAGTGTTATCCCAGACCTGTTCCACCACTGGGTGTGAGTGCAACTGGAGTACTTTCAACCTCATACACTCAAAGAAACGGAACAGATTGGGTGTCGTATGGCTGTCAAACTTGGTGTATGTGCACTATAATATGAGATTGAAAGAAGAGCACATACGCCTTGGCATAGAGAATGATACTACCCCAATCGAGCTTGCCGATATCTTCCAAATGGATGACGATGATGAAGATCCCCTTTATGAGTGGGTTAGAGATCGAGGTAAGCCACATTTAGATGAGCCTCGTGGTCGGCCTAGCAATCATATTGCTTTAGGAATGGATGTTGATGTTGAAGAATATATGTCAGAAGAGGTCAGAATTCACTCAGAGTCACCCCATCCATTTGAGTCCCACCCTGGTGCTGGAATTGAATAAGAAGAGCATCGGTCACCTTCATCGTCATTTACTCGAACCCCTGACTAGACACAAGATGAAGATGATGATGATGATGATGATGATGATGATGATGGAGGGTATGATGACGGTGATAAATTAGCAGCCCTGCGAGAGGATGATAGGATGCAAAGTGACCCGGTTCCACAACCATTGCCAATTAGATTCACAGGGGAGAGTTCACACATGCCATGCAAGATGAACATCGCGGTTCCCGACAACAGAGAGGCTATAGTAGAGGACCACGCAGAAGGTTCAGGCCTCAAGATGAGGCAAGTGGGATGGGCCAAAGCATGGATATATCTAGCTTGTCTGGCACAATGAAAGCCATGAGTTTGGGACAGAGTGGAGGATCTGGGCATTGGCGTGCACCAGAATTCATTGACCCGAGCCCTAGTCCAGTACATTATGTTGATAGTGGCTTTGACAATGCCGGATCAGCTGCATCGCATTATAGGTATCCATCATATGGTGTATATGCCGATGGACCATCCTTCAAGAGTACCGGTTCATTTGGATATGGTAGTGGTTATGGACAGTATGGTGGATCTTCTTCCTCATTTGAATAGGAGGGTGGTTCAACCTTCTGGTGGTGGGTCATCTTTTGTGGATAGTATCTTTGGGTATCCATCCCAACCTTTAGTGCCATACTCACATCCTATAACTATGACTAACCCATTCCCGAGGTTGGCATACCTAGCGGATGTTGATGATGCATCTTATAGATGGGCAATGACAAACTACCAAAACAATTGGACCCAAAACATGTCATAAGACGCATATGTGGTGCATTCAGAGGAGCGGCTACGACATCTGTAGTGGTACGCAGCTCATGGGATGGAACCGCCTAGACACTCTACTTGGAATTGACTTTTGAGTGTTGCATGTTAAGTGTTGAGTGTTGAGTATTGACTGTTGCCACTTGACTATTGAGTGTTGAGTCTTGAGTGTTGACTGTTGACTGTTGAGAGATAAATCATAACGATGTAATATTTTTATTTATTTTGGATCATTTGTATTGTGTATTGATGTAGATTGTAGACTATATAATTATGTAGTATAGTTCAGAATTTCAATCAACAACTCAGCGTACACCAAATCTTTGGTTCACCACACAAGTATGACTTTATGTGTTTTTTTTTAAGTGAATTTGTTAGAAATGTCTAAAATAGGATGTACACAAAAATCAAGCAAAAAATAAACACAGTTTGGGGTTGAAACCTAAGCTTCAACCAAACAGGGAAAAATTCCCTGGTTTCCTCGAAATTTCCCACGTTTCGACTTAAATTTCAGTCTCCCTAAGGGTCAAAATCCGATACCTTGAACCTTGGCACAAACTACCTTATGTGGACATACTTGATTTGCACCTCCATTAAGTCTCATGGCTATTATGGGTACCTCACTGGAACCTCGAAGCGTCCAATCACCGATTCTGAGATTGACAAGTGGGAGTATGCCAACTCTCTGGTTATGGCTTTCCTTGTCCCATGCAATCACAACTTTTACGTGGCTATCTCCTTCTTGACTCTACTTTGAAGATCTGAAAATCTATCCAAGATATCTATTCCCAGGAGGGGAATGATGCTTAGGTCTTCGAACTGAGCCAGAAGGATCGTGACCTAAGGCAAAGAGGGCTCATACTGTCATAGTACTACTATAAGTTGCGTACACCTCCCCTCCTGCCTGCTTAGCTTATCACTTCTATTTCTCATTTGTAAGGCCCTTCCCATCCCTTGAGTGAGTTAGATAGCCCATTCCTTGCTGCTTGTTGTACTACAGTGGCATCATCAATTGGGACATCCTCCTTCAGGAACTTTAGCTAGGCTTTTTCCTTCCTTCAAAAATTGTAATTCGAGTCAGTTTTTTTGTGAGGCATGGGGATTGGCCAAACAAACTCAAATCACTTATTATGTTTCTGGAAATAGAATTGCCACTTCTTTTTCATTGATACATTCCAATATTTGGGGTCCATCTTGCTATACGTCTGTCAATGGCATGGTTCAAGATCTTGGCACCGAGATCTCGTTAATATCTCGTTTTTTCAAAAGGGCGAGATGAGATGCATGGCGAGATACCAATTGTACAAGAACTCGACCGAGATCTCGCCAAGATCTTGCCTCTCTACTTTTTTGAAGAAAAAACACCAAGGAACATGGATTTTGGTGCTTTTGCTTGATGATCTCCATTCTTACACTCATTGAAGCTTAAAGAGTAGAGAATATTACCTCCTCATCCACATTTGGAGTTACTTTTCTTAGATATAATGTCTTTTAAATTCTTATGATTATGTTGTGTCATGTGTTGATTGTGGAATAGAGCATACTAGCCTAAGGTCTGAAGAGTCAAAGATTACTTACATAGGGTATGAAGTCAAAGTACAATTTAGGTTTGATTTTTAAAAAAATTGATGTTTCCATTGTCTTTAGAAGGCCTAAAACATGGCAAATACCAACTTTCAAGGGTTACAAAAACCATATAGCCACCAAGACCAACCACCGAGTCGACTAGGAAAAAATACATGATCTCGGTGAGATCTGGCAAGATCTCTCTTTTTTGGATTAGCGAGATGGGGGGCGAGAGTAAGATCTTAAACCTTGGTCAATAGTTATCAGTGGTTTCTCTTTCATTGATTGTCATTCTCGAACCACTTGGGTTTATATGATGCGGACGAAGGCCGAGACCTTCCATTGCTTTCAGCAGTTTCACCATATGGATCAGACTCAGTTCGGTGCTACCATCAAGATCCTTCGAAGTGACAATGGTCATGAATACTTCGAAGGGTCCTTTCAGCTCATGGGACGATCCATCAGACTAATTGTGTGGATACCCTAGCACAAAATGTGGTTGCTGAGTGGAAGAATCGCCACCTTTGTGAGGTCTCTCCAATGGTTTTAAGTATCGATGTGTATCGTGCCATATCATCCGATACGTATCGGTATCGGTATCGGTAGGCATCGGCACGATACATACCGATACGCTACAGGGAATTTTGGACCCTCTTTTGTGTATCGACGTATCGGTATGGATAAGTACGATACTCTACGATACGAACTTTTGAAAATATGAAAATTCCTGTGAGTATCGGTACGTATCGACTGTATCGAACCGTATCATACCGATACAGTACGATACGGCTACTTAAGTGTGAATGTGCCTTTTGTTGTTTGAAACAAACACTTCAAACTCTCACCAACAGTTTTCTATATTTCTCTTCTTTCTTCCCCTTTGATTCACACACCTTTTTGGAGACTCAAATGGTAAATTGAAAGAAACATTGTGGAAGTGAATGGTTCAAAGAAGGAGAAAAACATAGTCCAAGAAGAACCTTGAACTTGAAAGTTGAAAATTTTGAATAGTAAGTTCTTGAATCTTTACTCACTTTTTTCAACTTTAACCTTGGATTTTCAAGTCTTTTACAAGTCTAAGGTTCATCATACTTAATCACATTTTGTGCATCATTATTACATGAAATCATTGGATTTATAAGGATTTACACACTTTTTCAAGAGAAAATGACGGTTTCAATTTTTTTTAAATTTCTTAGATCTACTCATGCTCAATGGTTAAAAATGTTTAAATTTTTTATATTTTATGTAAAAACAAGTGTTCTACAACTTCCATGGAAATTTTTGTTTTTTCTCAAAAAAATATATTTTCTTAATTTTTTTTTATTCCGAAATTAATTTAAAAAAAAAAA
>NC_056565.1:35960742-36005447 GCF_013358625.1 Macadamia integrifolia
TTTTTTTTTTTAAGAAAATTTAGTTCATTCAACTCTTGAAAATAATGTCATAACTATAATTACTAAATACATGATTTCAAATGAAACCCACATTTTTTCCCCAAAAAAGTGAGGGTTTCAAATTTTTTTTATTTCTTAGATCTACTCAAATATATTGGTCCACACTTTGTTGATTTTTTATATGTTCTTTAAAAACATTTAATCTACAACTTCTATAAAAAAATTTAATTTTTCTAAATAGTTTGTATTTTTATTTTTTTTATTTCGAAAATTAATTAAAAAATAAAAAAAATACTAAAAAAAAATACAAATTTTTTTATAAAATTCAGTTCATTTTAGTTTAAAAAAATATATATAATTTACTTGGCCAATGACCATGATGTAAAATTAGAATGCACAATTTTTTCCAAAAAAAGTGGTCACTCCTGAGCAGTACAGAAGATTCTACAATGAATGGGAGACCCACTGCCATAAGTATTTCGATTGGGGTAAATATTGTGCCTATATTCGACAAGTGCAGAATATCATCGTAGTTGCTCCTATCAAAGAAGAAGGTCCTAGCCAAAGATTTGAACCACCATGACACTCTTCAGGGCACTCATCACAGTGGCAATGGCAATGAGGAAAGAAAAAACTGTAAGAAACTCAAACCTCATCATTTTGAACATTTTCAACTCAATATATTTGTCTATCAATACGATACCCTCTACTTAAGTATTTATGCATCCTACATGTTATATATAGCTTTTTTTAACTGTATTTTTATGCAAAAGTGTATAAAAATGTGTTCCCTATCCATTTATGTGCGTATCTTTAGCGTATCTCCGATACGATACGATACCTTCCGATACGTATCTTAATTTTGACCGACCGATACGGCGACCGATACCGATACTTTAATCCTTGGTCTCTCCCTAATATTGGAGTGACGCGATTCTCGTTGCTGCCTTTATGATCAACTGAATGCCTTCTCAGGTTCATTCCTTTCGCCTCTGGATCTCCTCTAGGATTCCGCTACTTTTCTTGTTCCTCTCAAGGTATTCAGCGATGTCTGCTATGCTTCGTGATCATCATCTTCACGGAAAGTTTGATCCTCCTGGTCTCCCGTGCATTTTCTGGGGCATACTCCTACTCAGAAAGGCTATCAGTGTTTCCATCCTCCTACTTAGCATTCGTTTGGGACTATAGATGTCTTTAATGAATCTACATCATACTACACTGCAGCACCTCTTCAAGGGGAGTCTCCTTCCATTGTGGAAGATGTGCCACCTCTTGAACTTACTATCCTTGTTGGTATCCTGTTTCAGGTGGAGAGTGACACTCCTACTTCACCTCGGCCAGAGATACGTGTTTATAGTCACTGACAACAAACTCATACCACTACACACCACTATCTACCCTACAATGCCAGTTGTATCCTCTCGAGCCCGATCTTGTCCCCTTGAACCCAGGTAATTCTCCTTCTCCTTTTGTTGATTCGTCTTTTGAGTTGCCTATTGCTATTCGTAAAGGCACTAGGTCTTGTACTTTACATCCTATTATTAAAAATGTTTCTTATGACTCACTTTATCCTTCGTACTACAGTTTTGTGTCTTCTATATACTCTGTGTCCATTCCCCATACCTGGTAGGAAGCAAGTGCAGACTCACAATGGCAGACAGCTATGGTTGAAGAGATGCAGGCTCTACAAAAGAATAATACATGGGATCTAGTGTGTATTCCCTCACAGAAGAAAATAGTTGGTTATAAGTGAGTCCTCACAATGAAATAGAAGGGTGATGGTAAAGTGGGTCGGTGCAAGGTCAAACTTGTTGCGAAAGGTTTCACTCAAGCCTATGGGATTGACTACTAAGAGACATTTGCTCCAGTTGCTAAGATGAACACAATCCCTGTTATCTTAGCTTGTGCCGCCAACTTAGATTAGGATCTCTAGCAACTAGATGTGAAGAATGTATTTCTTCATGGGGAACTTGAGGAGAAAGTGTATATGGGTATTCCTCCTAGGTTCACTTGCTCCAAAACCCAAGGGAAGGTATTCAAGTTTAAGCATGCATTGTATGGGTTGAAGCAATCCCCTCGTGCTTGGTCCCGGCATTTCCACAAGGCTATGATTGCTAAATGCTACTTTCAAAGCAATGTCGACCACACTTTGTTCATCAAGAGATTTTGTGGTAAGAGTGCTATCCTGATAATCTATGTAGATGATATTTTTATTAGTGGTGATGATTTGGCAGAGATCTCTTGCCTCAATAGATACTTGGTTGAGAAATTCAAGGTCAAAGATCTAGGACAGCTTCGTTACTTCCTTGGCATAGAAGTTGTCAAGTCTTCTCGTGGGATCTACTTATCTCAACAGAAGTATGTGCTTGCCCTTCTTCTTTAAACAAGCATGTTGGGGTGTAAGCCAGTCGAAATTCCTATTGAAGCTAACAGTCACCTAAGTAGTAAGAAAGGTGACTCTGTGGATAAGGGGAGATATCAGGGATTAGGGGCCGCTTGATCTATCTTTCTCATACACGCCCTAACATAGCATATCTCGTCAGCCTGGTTAGTCAGTACATGCATGATCCCTACTCAACTCATTTGGAAGTTGTCTTGCATATTCATTGTTACTTGAAATCTACCCCAAGACGTGGCATCCTTTTTCTCCTCATGATCACCTGAGGGTAGAAGCCTTCACAATTGCTGATTGGGCAAATTCCCCTGATGATTGTAGGTCTACTACTAGTTATTGTACCTTTGTTGGTGGTAACCTTGTTACATGGCGAAGCAAGAAGCAAGAAGCAAGCAATGGTTGCCCGTTCAAGTGCTAAAGCAGAAATCTATGCTACAGCTCATGGCATTTGTGAGCTCCTATGGCTTCATGATCTTCTCACAGATTTGGTTGTCCCTGCTACCCTTCCTATGAAGCTCTTTTGTGATAGCAAATCTGCCATTAGTATTTGCTCACAACCTTGTCCAGCATGATCAAATGAAACATGAGGAGATCTATCAACACTTCATCAAGGAGAAGCTAGATATAGGTCTTATCATTGTGCCTTTTGTTCCCAGTAGTGAACAACTGGTAGATGTAGTTACCAAAGGTCTTAGTAGTAAGATGTTTCATCCTATTATGCAAGTTGGGCATATGTGATATCTATGCACCAGTTTGAGGTGGAGCGTTGTAATAATGGGTTTTAGGGAAAGTGTCAGATTCCAAATGGGCCATTAGGTCCTTAAGGGGTTTAATGATCCATGTAATATTCTAGAACTCTCTCTCCGTCATTATAAATAAAGAGGGTTGGTGTCATATTTGACATAAGTCATTACCCCATCCAACAAGATCATTTTTTCTAGGTCAACCTGAACTTATGGTTCAATATTGGTTCAAGTTCTACTTAAATTTATGTCACCAGTCAGTTATATGAATCATGGGCTTAGTATTTTGGGTTTTCTATGTAATGGACCAATTCTATAAGCCCCAATACGAGGGATTTGAGGTCTATGCGAAATTAGGTTTATAGTTTCTAATTTCTAGTAATTTCTATTGTCTGTTTTGGTCAAGTTTACAGCACATTATTGATGCAGAATTGAGGCTGAACCGGTTGAACCTTCGGGCAATCTCAACCGAGACGAACCGGATCTAATTTGATTTCTTTGGGATCAATAGAATATTTTAGGATTTATTTTATTTAGGAAATATTGAGTTATTTAATTTGGGAAGAGATGTAATCTTTTATTTTGGATAGTTGTTGGTCAATTAGGGAGTTACCAGTTTGAGTTTTATTCTGTTTCTAATTTCATTAGTTAGAACTTAAGAAGTAATTAGGAGTTGCTAATTTAGTTTTAGATTTTATTTAGGCAAGTTTTAAATTCAGTTTATTATATAAAGGCATGTAACCCAAGGTTTTGAGAATGAAATGAATTGAAGGTTTTAGTGCCGGGTATGGTGCAAGACGTGTGACCCCTTCCCCCCCCCCCCTTTGTGCTATTCTTCTCTTCTTCCCTGCAACTCTGAGTTATCTCAGAGATTTCTTCCCTTTCTTCCCTAAGCCCTCCATCAATTATATATGCATGTAAGGGCCTCACAGCCTAGAATCAACTTATGAGTGAGTGAAGATGGCTTTTACCCAATTGTTCTGTGGTGATTCAGGACTTGGTACCGTGATTCAGTTCCAGACCCTAGTGTGGTGATTCAGTAGGTTTGATTGGTGCCGATTCCAATCAAGGTAATGTCCTTTTTCTCCTTTACCTTTGTCCTTCTTCCCTTTCCTCTATTTGAACAAGGTCAGTTTTCTGATTTCCTCTTACTTGCACAGACAAGTTTCAGTTTCTGTTGATGTTATTCTGCTCACTAACTATTGTTGGCTTTCTTCTAAAGTATTAACCAGTTTTTCGAGTGCCGATATACCAGTAACTGAAGCCCATCGAACACAAGTTCTGTTCGCAGTTTTAGGCCTATGCCTAAGTTCTGCTACAACAGTACTTCTTCCCTGATTTCTATTCTCTCCTAGTTTTTTAATTGCTTTAGAACTTGCTATTTTCTGTCCAACTAAGTTTCCTAACCTGATCCCTTGTTTCTATTTCGGAACTTGACTAGCTATTTTGCTTTTAGTTACTATTTTCTAACAGTTACTAAATCTGGACATTCTATTTCAGCAACTTACTATTTTTCAAACTTCATCATAACTGGAGATATAACCCTCGGATTTGAATAAAATTTGGCTGTGTTGTTCCATACCCTTACTAGACCATTCAACCAAGGTTTGGGTCAGATCAGTTTAGTTTTGCTTCTAATAATTGGCTTCACCCAGTCTGAACTATTCTTCCTTGCATGTGATTCTAGATTCCTCTTGGTTTCTAATCCCAGGCTTCCCAGCAGAAGCCAGCCTTTATGTGATTGGGAAGCCATTATGGCATTACCTCCTACAGCATCAATATGAGAAACTTGGCTGGTACAATATATATATATACAAGGATTAAAGTATCGGTATCGGTCATCGTATCGGTCGGCCAAAATTAAGATACGTATCGGAGGGTATCGTATCGTATCGGAGATACGCTAAGATACGCTAAAGATATGCACATAAATAGATAGGAAACACTTTTTTATACATTTTTGTATAAAAAAATAGTTAAAAAAAGTTATATACAACATGTATTATATATTGGTGGTAACAGGGATTACAGCCTTCTGTTTAGGAGCCCTGCAAGAATTCTCGAGTTAAGAAGTCAGGTAAACTGTTAGTACTACCTTTAATAAATTCACTAAACACACGTAAAAGATTTACTTGAAAAGGAAGTGTTGTTTTCTTCTATCTTCTTCTGTAAGATCAGCGTCTCTATGTAAGTATACCACTACGTTCTATATTGTCCTTCATTTGTATTATGCTTGCAGTTAAGAAATTAAAAGAAGATATTGCTTGGATTGATAGTTTAATTGATCTTTCTTATGCATATTTAGATTTTTATATTTATTTATTTGCTGAAAATCCTGACCACTTCTCTAACCTTCATCGGTTATAAGTTCTTGAAATTCGACGGCTTTCTGAAAAGAAAAGAAAATTATATGATCTTATAGCTTCCCTCGCATAAACTCTAATCGGAGTGATCCTGGCAGTAAAAGGTATCAGAGCCAAGTTAGAACAGGTGCCAAAGTCGTAAGGACCATTAAGTTGGTAGTGTTTCACCTTTGTCTGATAGACCTACACCCAAGTCGTACTCAGCCGTGTTGCCGCAGATAGGCGTTGAAGGCGAATTAGTATTGACAGTAGGCGGGATTGACAGTAGGATATTGTGACTCGAGACCCTTATTGACTCGAACCTCTATAGCATGGCTTCATACTTTCGCTCCAGTTCCCGAAGGTCTTCCTCTTCTGAAGCTAGTACATCCGGCAGGACTCAAGATTCAGTCCATAATGTCAAAGAAGTGGTTTTTCGCAACCTAGAAGTTGCAATAAACAATTATACCATCCCTCGGATACCTGAATCTGAGGTATACCATAAAGGCACTTTCGCATTTCATAGTGACTATGTTATTAAGACATGCTAAAGCACCCATACTCTAGCTTCTGATCAAGAGCAAATCGAACTCTTAACCAGCTCTCAGATCCAGAGGCATAGAGAGCGTGGATTCAAGTTTATCCACATCGGCCTAGTTCAAGTGGCCCTCAAACCCTAACTCTTCCAGGGTTGAATAGTGCAGTATTTGCTGCCGTTAGAGATGCAAGAATGAATAATTTTAATTAATCTCTAATGGGTGTTGTTGAAACAAGTCTCTGTGAATGACCTGTCTATTTTCAAAGTAGACCTAATCTTTCTTTGTCTCTCACAGATCCAAACCTCTTAAAAAGTGATGTTATTACCCTTAAAACTTATGGATACGATATTCTTCCCGATACTCAGAATATTGCTATTATTTATCATGTCTATTATAAGGTAATGACCACTTGTGCCCCTAATGCTAAAGTTATAGATCCAAGGGGTCAAACCGTCTGTTTTCAGGCCAATTCTGACAGATCTCAAGTTTTTGT
Source organism: Macadamia integrifolia (assembly GCF_013358625.1). Classification (NCBI taxonomy): domain Eukaryota; kingdom Viridiplantae; phylum Streptophyta; class Magnoliopsida; order Proteales; family Proteaceae; genus Macadamia; species Macadamia integrifolia. The sequence goes on from NC_056565.1 coordinate 35,967,255, forward strand.
GCCTAGATGCATCAGATGGTCCGAAGTTCGTCTTCCTGACTCTTGGACCTTAACTTCTGTGGCTCAATCTCAGCCACCCCTAAGAACTACTCCATCATGCATCACTCAGCTTCCTTCTGGTGATGTTGAAATTACTTTTGATCGTAGATCTACTGAATCTAGATGATCTACTTCTTCTGTAATTTCTTCTCCTTTTGATTTTTCCCAGTTTCAAGCACCTTCTCGTGCTTCTACTCCTAGAATTCAGACTGAGAATTTTGATGAAATTATAAATCTTCCGGGTACAAATCGTACACCTTCTCAGGTTAATCAACCTGTCTATGGTCCTCTTCCAAGAGACCAGACCACTCTCAGGCTCAATATCAGCCTTTTCAAGCTCCTATTAATCAGGAAACTGGTTCTTCTTCTCCAACTCCTTCTGATATGCAAGGATCAGGTATAATGATGCTTCATATAGCAGAAGAACCCAAGTTCCAGATTAATAAACGATTCCTTATTCAAGAATATCGCTCCCCGAAGAATGAAGGAAAAAGAAAACTTTTTGAAGAACATTATCCTTCTAACTCGGATCGTCAGGAGCTTCACACCAAATGGGTTTCTCATATGGAAACTCATCAAATTAATCTTCCTTTTTCCTCATGGTTAAAGCTATATCTTCTTGAAAATCGATCCTCTAACACTCCCCAGGTTAGTGAGATTAGGAAGATAACCACCCCCTATGTCTCTCAGGAAGGAACAGAAATTGAAGCTGTTCATCCTCCCTTTCAAGCCTTAAAAGTAGGTGACCAAAAATCTGCAGTTCCGCTTAAAACTTCCAACCAAACTGCTAGACCTTTGACTGAAACTCAGCTTAGTCATGTTGTTGAACAAAACAACTATACTAACCTTTGTCTTCAGTCAATTGGCAACCAAACTGATCGTATCGAGACAATTGTAAATTCTTTACATCCACATACCCCATCCACGTCTCATACGACATCTAAGTTTGATTGGCCAACTTTTGCTTCTCAACCCAGAAGCACTCCTCCTAAAGAGTCTTCTTCTCAACTCAGAAGTAACCAGTCTGTCCTGTTTAAACCTCCTCCTGTCCTGACCATTCCTCCAAAAAAGAAAATTGAGTCTACCATTCTTGATGAAATTGTAACAAGACTCCAAAACCTTCAGGTCACAAAGGACAAACTTGAAGACAGTCAGGCTCTAACTCTTTCTCATGCTGATCTATCTGATTCTGAAATAGAATTTGCAGAGAAAGAATTCCAATCTATGCTTCCTAATCAGGATGCAGTTCCTGAGTCTCTTCCTCAGCTAAATCAAGTTATGGGAAGAACTCGCAAAGTTATGCCTACCGCTCAACAAATTATTATTATCCTCGACCTTCTCCTGCTGATTGTCAATTCGAACTCGAAGGTGACAATACCAATTTCCCGGTCGATGGTAATACTATTTTTTAGTGGAATATTGATGGTTTGTCTAAATATCAAATCATCAATGTTCTGAAACGGATGTTAATGTATGCTACTGCTGCAAAGCTCAATCATTCATCCGATTCAGATGTTGCTAAAATGATAGCAACTGGATTTTCCGACCAACTTCGTGGTTGGTGGGATTTTTATTTGTCTGAAGATGTTAGACAACAGATAATTGGTGCTACAACTAGTGTTCCGCAACAGCTAACTGAACAATTAGCTGACGGCAATTATGCCCAGCGAATTGTTTATGTTAATCAATAAGACGCGGTAAATACTTTGGTTTACACCATCACTCTTCATTTTGTTGGACCAGCTGAAATCCTAGTTGATCGAACAAGAGAACAATTAATGAATCTGCGATGTCCTACACTATCTCATTACAGATGGTATAGAGATGTCTTTTTTACTAAAGTCTTTTCCAGAGAAGATTGTAACAATTCCATATGGAAAGAAAAGTTTCTCTCTGGACTTCCTCCTTTATTTGCTCAAAAGGTAAGGTATCGACTGAAAGCAAAGCATAATGGCACTATTCCCTTTGAGCAATATTCCTATGGGGAATTAGCTGCTGAAATATGCAATGAAGGTCTTCAACTCTGCATAGACCTCAAATTAAAGAAACAATTGTCTAAAGAGAGACAAGCTGGTTTCCGTGAACTCGGAGATTTCTGTGAACAATTTGGATTTGAAAAGGTTCGTCCCTCAGGTCCAAAGAAACCTCATCGGAAACTCTCTAAGTTTTCTAAGCCTAAATACCAGGCAAAACCCTATAAGACTAAGCCTAAGCGCTTCTTCAAGAAACGCTTTGCTAAATCTCGTCCTCAAAATGCTTTTCCAACCAAACCCCCTGTTTGCTATAAATGTGGAAAAGTAGGACATTATAAGAATAACTGTCGAACTAAAGCACGAATCAATGCTTTAGAAATTGAAGATTCTCAGAAGCAAAATCTTGAAAGAGTCTTATTATATAGCTCTTCTGAACCTGAACCAGACTCTGAGTCCAACTCAGATCAAGATATTGCTCAACTAGAGTTTGACAGTGATTCCTCTGAGTCTAAAACCCAGACTCCTCACTGTAGTTGTGATCCTTTTCAGGCTATGCTTAAGGAAAATGGTTTGATGGTTCTTTCTTCTGAAGAATCATTTCTTCTTAAAACCATTGATCAAGTAACTGATCCTGCTACTAAGGCTCAACTCTTACAAGAGTATATAACCTTAGTAAACGATAATTCTAAGCCTAGCCTTGTTCCTGCTCAGTCCAAGGTTCAAGATTATAGTTTCAAAACTATAATCAATCGAGTAAAAGCTACATCTCTGGCTCGAAAACCTACCTTACAGGGACTCAGAAAGGACCTCAACGAAACTAAGACTGAAGTTCAGAATCTTAAGCAACGTATCCAGATTCTTGAACTTTACAATACTCAAAACTTTGAGCCACATGTCGAAGAAGAAGCTTCCTTTAAGGATCTACTAGCAGCTTAACCAGTCGCTAGTACCTCTGCATCTCCTGCTGCAGTTTCTTCTGAAGATGCTCAAGTTTTAAGTATCCAACAGGTTCAAACTCATCGATGGCATGTAATGATTGACATCGTTGTTAATCATGCGTTTAGCCTTAAGACTATCGCCTTAATCGATTCAGGCGCTGTTATTAACTGTATCAACGAAGGACTTGTACCTTCGAAATACTTTGAGAAGACCACTCAAAAACTGGTTACTGCTGATGGATATAGAATGGAGATTGGGTATAAACTCCCTTCTGCTTCTATCTGTTGTAATGGATATTGCCTGAAGACTCCTTTTATTATGGTAAAAGGACTTGCTCAATTCGTACTTCTAGGCACTCCATTTCTATCCCAGTTGTATCCTCTGCAAATTGATACTATTGGTCTTCACTCGGTGATTCAAAATCACCCTATTACTTTTCATTTCATCGAGCCTCCCAAGGTTCATACGGTGAATGAAATCAGGGCTCAAGTTCAGTCCAAAGAAAAGTTCATATGCTCTTTATCTTCTGCAATCCAACAAAAGAGCATACAGCAAAAAATTAATGATCCTAGTTTTCAAGTTAGAGTTAAAAGCTTTCAAGCTCAACTTGAAAAGGAAGTTTGTTCTGATATTCCTACGGCATTCTGGTCAAGGAAAACTCACCTTGTTACTCTTGAAACAAGTCAACAAACCTTATTAGGTGTTATCTTCGTACCGATACATACCGATACGTACCGATACATACCGAAATGTAAATTTCACTTCAATTTTGAATTTTTCATAGAGTATCAGTACGTATCGGTGCGTATCGGTGGTGTATCGGTGCGTATCAGTGTGTATCGTAGGATACGTATCGATACATAAGGGTTTTAAAATTTTCATGTATCGTATCGGTATGTATCGTGCCGATGCCTACCGATACAGATACGTATCGGCCGATACGGCACGATACGCACCGATACTTAAAACCATGTATATATATGATAGAAAAAAAGAACCAGATTCTTCAGCACTTCAAGTTAACCACAAAATGAGGCAAATTATTTTATTTTTTTGGGGGGGGGGTGAATGTGGGGTTGGGGGGGAGGTGGGGTACACAAAGATGCCACATGGGGTACAATTTTACAAAGTCAGGTAATTGTGATGCTACGAATAACTACCTTAAAACTTCCACAAACGCAATGCTTTCCAAATTCCAACACCTCAAGCATAATCACTTAGACAAAAATGTTCAGCCCAACTCGTGTAATTTAGACAGTGGGCCTTTTCACAGGGATTAAGCAGCTAGACAAAAGCAACAATATTGCTCTTTCACCCTCCACAAGGAATGCAGATCACTGTGGTCCTTCATGGAAACAAGGACAATCCTATTTTTTTATTTCTGGCCAAGTATGAGTACATGGCATACACCAATACTCTGAGACACTGCTATTTCATATATCCTTCTCATTTGAAAGGGGACAAAATAAAAGAATGAAGCAGAGCTGGAGGAGCGATGAAGAGGAACAAGGATTGTAGTCACACCAGTGGTTGGCTACAGGAGAAACAAATAATTTACACAAACCTGGATGTGTATGATTCTCAAATTCTTGGGTCTACCATGTTAGACACCACATATCTGTATAGGACAGGAAGACATCTTGAGCTTTATCTGAGAGTATGTACTTTGATCAGCCTTAATTTGATCTTTTATCAGCTTGAGATAGTTTCATTAATGAATTGCCCACAGCCAATCCAGATTGATCTGAGCTCAACATTGTTTGTCAATCTGCTGTATTACAAACAAAACACACCTCTCTTCCCATGTCCATAAAAACAAAACCCTGTGTTTTAGTTTCCTTTGAGATTTGAGGCCATTAAAAGATAGTTTGCTTTCCAGATTGGTTTAGGATAAGAGACAGCGCCCATCCTATCTTGTTGACCAGTTCTCAACATTGATCCTCGATCTGTTTTTTTAACAACAAAACACACATTTCAGCCTATGTTCCTAGATCATAGATCTGATGTTATTCAATTTCCTTTGAGTTCGATTTGAGGTTGTCATCTGTTAGTATCCTCTCCATATAGTTTAAGAACAGACAGAAGGTGTCTGTCCTATCTGATTGAGAACCAATTAGTCGAATATCAAATTTCTTTCACCTTCTGGATGGAATAGAAAAATCTCCGACAGAAGGTGTCTGTCCTATCTGATTGAGAACCAATTAGTCGAATATCAAATTTCGTTCACCTTCTGGATGGAATAGAAAAATCTCCGACAGAAGGCGTCTGTCCTATCTGATTGAGAACCAATTAGTCGAATATCAAATTTCTTTCAACTTCTGGATGGAATAGAAAAATCTCCTCCTTCGATACTTTTACTTCAGTCAAGTGTTCAACCACTTGTTTTAGATTTCATCCCCATTGATAAGGCCCATCTCCTATAATAAGACGGATGAAAAGCATCATCTGATTGCTACACTGTGGTACTCCTCGGTGATCCCATATGTGCAAATGCAATTAAAATGGAAGCTATTCCCAGCCAAGACTTAATACATTTGGGAACAGCCCAGCTGCATACCACCCTTGAAGCCTTCAATAAGTAGTGAAGTACAGAAGAGCTACATCAGCATGTATAGACAGCATCATGGAAATTTTTCCAGGATGTTGGATAGAGGAAACAGACACAAATCCAAACGTTGGGTAGAGGAACGTAGTAATCCTATCAAAACAAAGGGAGTTCCTCTTCAATTTCATTAATATCTGAGACTGAGAGAATGTTGGGTAAGTCTGGGCAAGATTGAACTTCCAAAATTTATAATCTTCACAAAATATTGCATCAAAATAAACAGTGACTAAGTCACTAGAGTCCAAAAATATGTAGACCAGAGTGTAAATAATACCACCAGAAATATGTAGACCGTAGTGTAAATAATACCATCAGTTAATGACTGGAGAGAATCGTTTCTTCTCTTGCTTCCTTTCTTCTTGGATTTGGACAAGGATCTGGCTTTCTTCAGCTCTGTTTCCGCAAGTATTTTCTCAGGGCATCCTTCTGTAATTACTAAAGCTTCCGATTGCACCAAACCCAGGCTTCTTTCAAAAATAAGACGACGGAACATCAAATCTTTCGATGAAAAAAGGCCACTGCCATCTGCATTGACATTTTCATATATCACATCTTCAACAATTATGGGTCCAGTCAGGGCTGATGTGACCTACAATAACATTAGAGGCAAGCAAGTGAAGAACCGTAATAAAAAAGAACACTAACTATGATTGACTAATTGTCAATGGCGCTCTATTCAAGGCTCAAGAGAAGGTATCACAAACCCTAACAACAGAAGGTGATATTAGAAAAAAAAAGAGAATGAGTGTTGCATACATAAGTAGACAAAGACCATAATAAAAGCAAAAAACAGAAAAGTTCAAGAACAAGACTGGCAAACAGATCTCAATGGGTATCCATGTGGTCGTCAGTTTTGTAATTGTGCCAACAACATAGTTGACATTGTCCAGCATGATTTTCAATTGGGCAAGTTCTTTTCTGAACATATGGTGTATTTTTGGGGAACATCCTGTCAGGTAACCAACTTTAAGAACTGATATCAATGACTAGGGGCTGCAGCCTTCTGCTAATTCCTTCAAGATCATTCTGACTACCATGAACACAGCACAGACAGACAGGTGCAAAGATTTGAAGGGTCTGGTGATTTCTCAATCAAGTCTTTTTATGCCCTGGGTGCTCGCTTCATCTGCTTCCTCCTTGCTAGAGTTCCATGAAAGATTTGATTCGATGGGTTGCTACCCCAGACATTCTGTTGGCTATAAACTACCTCTATCAAGGGACTGTATCCTTAGAATAAGTGGGTGAGTTGTGTATTATGGGGAACATCTTGTCTGGTCCACTTTAAGAAGACATGTCATCCTATCTGGACTAAACAACTTATTCAGTAATTTGGACAAAATTATGTAAAAATCAACTTTGAGAATTGCAAGCTGGAACAAAATCAAATAATTTCGGTGAATCTGAAATGAAATTGGAACATACTAACATACATGAAATTTTTCATTCTCTAAGTGCTCATTATCAACAGCCATCCACATCAAGTTGATGCACACAGCTTTTACATCAAGTTAATATATATAGGAGAAAAGAATGCTACCTGGTTGTGCATTCCTGTGCCCAGACACAGGCAGCAAAATGACCACCCCGCCCCCTCATGTTTGATGCCTCAATGCACACTCCCAAGTAAATATAAATAAATAAAAATATACATATATATATATCATGTATCATGCACAACGATGACAAAATTTGTGGAATATATGCAATGCCATTGTACTTTTTATATAAAGAAAATGGAGCAGAAGAAGCAGAAACAAACAAAACAGCATTCATTCTTTTATTAATGTCACCATGATTATTAGGTTAATAATCATAAGTTCATAACCATCAACAGTACCCCCCCAGAACTAATCATCATAACCATCAATAGGATCAAACTTCACAGACAGACTTTAAGTGAGTATAAATAAAAAGGAAAACAACACTACAAGTAAGGCAACCACTGGTTCCACAACCCTAGCTCTGGGTTGCTATGGGTCCACCAAAGCAATAAAAATCCATTTATAAGGAAGCAGTAGCAATTCTGTAATTATTTTGAAGTTCAGGAAACTTGAAATAAAGGAAAACAGTAATAAGGACTAATGGTAATTAAAGTTGAAAAGGAGGGGTGTTCTGGAATTTCCGACGAAAAAATGGACTAATAAAATCCAACTTAATAAAGGAGGGCTTAATCGTAAATAACAGGAAATATGTTTTTAATAGCAAATAGAAGAAGAGATCTTCTTCCTCACAATAAAAGCAGCAAGCTGGTGGTATGGTAAGTCTACTGACTTGCAGGTGAGAAAACTCTCTCATATAGGGTTCAACCAATCTGCAATTTAGGGGTAAGTTCCTTTGAGCCCTAACATTAGCTTCCAATAGCAGTCAAGGCTCTGTTTGGTAACAACTCTGCTCTGCGGGATTGATCCTGAGGTAGAAGTGTTCTTCCGGATCCTCCTCCATGAGAGTGATCTATGGGAGTAGAGTGACATTTGGTAAAAGAGTGTAAGAAGGGATGGAACAGAAAAAGAACAAAAACAACGTTTGGAAGGCACTTTACAGAATCACTCCTGGGCCAGTACACCCAATAAAATCAGACCAGTCAATCACCAATAAGAGAAAGAAAGGGAAAGGTATACCTGCTAGTGCTACTACGCCGAAACTGAAACCCAAACAGAGTTACAATGGAGAACAGAGATATAGGAAAGGAGCTGGTAATTAGAAATGCAATTTGGTTGTATGAACTAGCAGAATTCAGAGCCAGAATTAGGGCATAATGGGAGAAAAACCTGTAACTAAAAAATCACTTACCAGATGACTCTGAGATTTGGATCGATTGACCCTTTCTGTTAGGTCTATCAAAAGTCCAAGTATGAGAGAATTCTCTCAAATTTTGAGGGTGCAAAGGACCCAAGTAATGGTCTCAGGCAGAACTGAGGAAGGACTTATCAGATGTTGTAACGGTGCAGTAAACTTCAGTTTATAGCTAGAAATAAGGAAGAGACTAACTGAAGCCCAACCCCAAACTTAGAAGACAAATAATGTTCTGTTTAGAGAAATATGGAAGACATAACCAGGCTGAAAATAGTCTTGAAACAGAGAATCCCCAGTAGCAAGGAGACTAGGAGCAAGAAACAAGAAAAACCCTAAACCGTAAATTGAAAAGCAGTTAACTGCATCGAGAGACCAAATACAGTCAGAGATAATTTCAGTGCATCCGAGGCAAAGATATCTGGTGAGTAAAAGAAGCCAATTGGTGAGGAACTCAGCCAAAATTTACAGTTCCGTAGTCTGATAGCTCAGAAGAAAAGAATCATGTGCCGGAGAACCTTTCACCTCTGTCTCTTTGTGCTGAGTCAGCTTGGGAGTAGGATGGAAGATAGAATCATTCAACTCTAAGGTGGAGACAGAAACAAAGAGAGTAGGAGGGGGTGAGAGAGAAAGATATAAAAAAGATTTTAAGGGTTAAGGAAGATGAGAGAGATTGGAGAGGGATATTACAGAGAGAGAGAGGGATGACATTTGTGAAAGTTGCTAGGTGTTAGTTATGGTCCTTGTCTATTAGTTGTGATTTTTGTTTATTAGTTATAGTTACTGTTCTTTGTTATTGTCCATTGTCTTTTCTTAGTAAGGGCTTGGGTGTAATAACATAAGTCAGAGCTGTCCTCAACTTGTAATTATGGATTCTTATCATTATAGATATATCACTAGCCTACAATGGGAGAAACTAACAAGTCTATTGTGAGCTAGTTTTCTCCCTACTTTCTCTCCTCTCTTTTCTCTCATGTCTCTCTCTTCTCCTTCTCTTCTTCGTCTACACGATCTTGGTTGTTGAGCTCTGATTCTGTAACATGGTATCAAAGCCATGAAGAAGAAGAAGAGGGGGAAACTCTTCTTGGTTTCTGATTTTCTTCTGCTCACCGATGCCTTCTTTTATAGTTTTGTTCCTACTAAAACCCTGGTTTTGAGAGCAATCAGATCAAGATTGCCTCCTGCGGTTTGTTCTCTCATGGCAGAACAGTTATTCTCCCTGCAATTCTGTCCTGTCTGTTCTGTTGATCAGCAGTTTCTGTTTCTGAAATGTTCTGGCCTTTGCTCTGTTCCTGGTTATGTTGCTGATTATATTTGCACATTATTAGCTTGATTCATCTCTTCTTGGTGCTGGATACTTGTCTCTGTTACTGCCCCGTGGTTTTCTAAGTAATTGTTGATTCAATATATTGACGCTTCTGAGCTATGACCATCATCTATGGCTTGTGGATGACGGTATGATGTGCAAATGGGATATTGCTCCTTGTTTCTTGGTCATCAGATCCGTTTTTCTAAAGTTCTTGGTAACCTACCCATTCGGTGAATGTGTCATGTATTACATATCAGCTGTTGGATCATCTTCCAGTTTTTGCAGTTCTGTTTGGTATGCTCCCCTCCATTATTTGTCCACTTGTAGTGCTACACATGAGGGGGAGATTGGAAATTATTATCATCCCCTCATGTCATCAGCATACTTTTATCTACTTATTTGAATATTATTATTAGCTGTTCATGTCAGCAACACGTTTTTTTTTTTTTTTTTTTTTTGGTTACTTGTGGTTTGTAGCAACAATATTGTTATAATGGTTCCCAGCTACCTTCTGCTGCTATTTGTGGTTCACATCTACCTTATGCTGTCACTTGCAGTTCGCAGCTACCTTAAGTAGTTACTTAAGGTTTGCAGCTACTTTAGGCTGTTATTTCTGGTTCAAAGCAATCTATGCTGCTCTTTTATTTGTCTTCTTTGTGAAGATTACCACTTGCCTTCCTTGAGAAGGTCGGTGTTGATGTCGCTGCTTGCGGTTGGCATTCTCTGCCACTTATTTTGTTTGATGTTGTCTGGGACTCTCAATTATTAGACACGAAGTTTTTTCTCTACTGTAGCTGCCAGTGATTGGTGTGCTTATGAATGGTGCTAAGACTGGAAGATGTTTTTCCAGCGGTTTTGTTGTTGCTGACCACTGGCTTCTATGGCTGTCTCTTCAAGTTGAGTTCTATTGGTTGTGTATGTCCCTCTCGTTCCAAGCTAGAGCCTGGAATATATATATGCCCCAGCTTGAGGGGGAGTGTTAAAAGTTGCAAGTATTAGTCACGGTCCTTGTCTATTAGTTATGCTTTTTGTTTATCAGTTACAGCTATTGTTTCTTTGTTATTGTCTATTGTCTTTTCTTAGAAAGGGCTTCTGCGTAATGACATAAGTCAGTCATCCTCAACTTGTAATTACGGATTTGTATTATTATAAATATATCATTAGCCACGGTAAGAGAATCTAACAAGACAACTGTGAGCCAGCCTTCTCCCTACATTCTCTCACATCTCACTTCTCCTCTTGTTCTATTTCTTCTCTTCTTCTTCTTCTCGTACATGATCTTGGTAGTTAAGCTCTGATTCTGTAACACCATTATCGTACCTGTGTTTCTTTCTGAGGAGGCAGGGCAAGGGCTCACGTTCGGGCTCGGGGTCGATTTGTGTGTTTTTGTAATTGTGTTCTGGAGTGTGAAGAGCAACTTTTTTTTCTTGAATTCTTGCTCTCAGAACTGCATATGGATCATGCGGGAGCATAAAATCAACCCAGAATCTCCAAATACAATTCCGCTTCCAAACTGCTCCCAGTCACTAGAATCAATCCTGTGGAGTGCAACAAAACGGAGCCCAAATCATCACCTAAACAAAAAACATTTAGTCTCTGAAATCAGATCAGGCGGGCATCACAGTTGTAGGTTCCTACAAAAGGTCGGAACTCACTAACGTGGGAGTGACGCCAAACCTTCCAATTTAGATTCCCCCCTCAGGTAAGGAATATATATAAAATTTAAGAATGAAAGGAAGAGATTTGATAGGAACCGCTCAATCCTATTTAGACTATGGGTACTGTACATAAAAGAGAAGAACCCACACAGCCAGGGAACACAGCCAACTAAGGAAAAAGAAACATGGAAAATTAAACAAAAGCAAGAAAATAGGAAGGAAGAAAAGAGAAATAGGGGACTGTTTAACCTGAGAAGGGAAGATCAGAGGAAGACAGAACCAGTCGCACACAGCAGCACTTCACATCATACATAACCAAAAAATTCCATTCAATGTTCAACTGTTTTCCATCTTGACCGATGTCTTACATATACTCATAAACAAAAATTGACTCCAATAAGAAAACTACCTCAGACGAGGAAAATACTCAAGGACTCTACTGTGTATCTAACCCCATTATAAATAAAATAAAAAATGCAACTTAAAAAATAACCATACCAACACCTATCGGACCAGAATCTCAATAGTGCTACTGCACCAATATGTCTAAGGGGTTGTCTAACCTGCTGAACAATGCTTCGTTGCTTGACACCATCATTGGCCATCATAAACCTGCACAGAGAAGTTCAAAAGTGTAAAGTGACTAAAGCAAAAAGACTGAGAAACTATAAATTTCAGCATGAACAGATGGAGTTGCTTGGAAGTATTGTATCTTGAGAATTGAATTCAACATCCCATTGGAATTTTTATTCTTTCAAAGAATTCAAAACGACCTAATTTTCTAGGACCAGATAAAATGTTACAATTTGCACTCATTCAGGGTTTGAAACAGGTGCAATCATGTATGTTTGAGGAATATCTTCACCTAATCCATGCATTCAGTTTCTGGCAATGAATAAAGAACTCATTTATGAAGAGAATGTCGACATAAAGGTTAAAAATTGGCTTCAATATATATATATATATATATATAAATATGCACACATATATCTCAATGCAGATCACAGGATATTTGAAATCATAGAGAACAAGCATTCAGGGACCAGAGTAACTTTCTGGGCTGCTGAATTAGAACAGTCCAAAGATTATAATGCATGACATATATGTAGGAACTGGATAGATTATATATATATATATATATATTAACCTATATATAGAATGAATCCCTATTACCACTGTCCTAAAATCCCTTTGTTGCCACATCCTGGGGTTGAATTTTCCCTTCACCTGGGGGGTTGGGTTCGGGGGGATAAAGGGATAGCGGGTTTCCTACAACTTTTTTATTTATTAAAACATATATATTTCTTATTCCCAACTATTATCTACATTCTACAATCTACACAATTCCCAAGTGTCAGCATATCAAGCTTAATTCTTTCCGTAAAAGAGACTACATTATAAAAATAAATAAATAAATAAATAAAAACCCCAATTGTTCAAGGATATGTCTCTCAATGCCTGAAAATAGAATCTGCGGATATACCAGCATTTTAAATTTGTCTAGGTAAGTGTGACACTTCTCTCCATGCCTGAAATCAACACCAAGTTACATACTACAACAAAATAACAAACTTAGCATATTCCCAACTTAATGGAGTCGGCTACATGGATCCAAACAAAACACTGTAGGAAAACTGAGATCTAAACATAAAAAAGGGGAAGAACAGATGACAAATGAAAAGCGAACAATGACAAACGAAAGATGAAAGATAAAAGATTATAGGTGAAAGTAAGAGGAAAGAGGCAAGTTGTTCTAGTTCAATGCGGTCGCTTACCCATCAAAAGAAAAATGGTTGTTTTATGATAAAATATTAAAATGAGCTTTCACTGTGTGTCCTGATCTGCATGCTTTCTTTCTATATATAAAAAATTAATGGAACGAGTTATTGGATTGTGTTTTAGCCATAGCTGTCAAGACGTCACCTACATGCCTTGTTGGTGCCGCCTTAATTTTTTATTCCCCTCATCCAAAGCCTAGGGTTGCCTAAACGCCTGATGACTATGGTTTGGGCCTTTGGGGATTCGATTCCTTTAGGAGATGTAATCCTTCTTATTCTTTTCTTTGTTGTTCTATGTCTTCTTGTTTTTGGGTGGAGCCAGGCTCCTTATGTATCCTTCATTTTTTATCCCTGTGATAAAATTGTTGTTTGTCAAAGAAACAGTATCAATGTATCCTTCCGAATGTTCGCACAGTCCCCAATGTTTCAGTTTTAAAAAAATTTCTATGAAGTTTCCAGAGTCTCAGTGAGTTATTTTCATTGCCACGGGGTCCGAACATACAACAAGACCAGCATTTAAAGCTTCGACTTAATGAGTGGCTCAACAAGATGAAAGTGCAGAGACACATCCATGAAGACATCCAAACACCAAGGGCTCCATACATTCTGAAATTCATGCAGTGAGTAGAATGCCTCAAATATGTCGTAGAATACAATGCATTAAAGGGAATATTAAGATTGAAGGCAGAAGGAATACATACGGGATTTGAGCTCCATTGTCATTTTTCGCAGGAGCCAAGCTTTTAACCAATGGTGACAGATCTTTCTGAAAAAGAAACCAACCTCAAGAAATCAGAAGAACTTAATCAGCATTGCAATGGTGTGAGACATACGCTTGGCCTATGTATTATGCTGAAGAAAAGGTTACCTGGATATCATCCATGCTGGCATGGCTGTGACTGGCATCTAACAAAACCTTGAGCCAAAAAATAAATAAATAAATAAAAACCAATTAAAAGGAAACAAACCAAAATATCATAACAATGATGTCCTCAAGATGATTAAGCTGTATAAGAGGTACCATGATTAGACGTGCAGCTTTTGAGCTCTCAACAACCATCCACTGTCCTTCTTCCGAAGAGAAGAGCCAATCACGAGCTCGTGTCTGCAATCTAATAACTATGTATCAAGTGGAAAACTACAAGCAAATGAATCATAAGAAAAATAATTAACCACTAAAAACTACAGAAACAATATTCATACAAAAAAACTAAATAAACAAAAAAATAAAACACAAGGTCAATGATTCTAAACAAAGGATAACAGCAGGCCACCACCATGTCAAAATGGATTGTTGACAGAGCAGCATCAATAAAATTATCAAACACAACCATTCAGTCTCAAGGACAGTACATGTTTTCCAACTCCTAAGAAAAAAAAAAGGAATGATGACAAGAAATTTTACTCTATTTTTATGCTAGCAATGCTTGCCTTGACCGATTTAATAGAATTCTTAAAACAGACTGCTCATTATAGGGTTCTGCAATCCAAGAAAATCATCGAGAAAAAAGACCCAAATCCTCCAGTTAAGATATTTCCTCAGTAGTGGTAATCACCAACGTAAACTACATTGCGCATGCTTGGGGGTTGGGGGGAAGCACGAGATTCCCATTAAAGCAAACAAAAAATAAATAAATACTAACCTTAGGCACAAGGAAAACCCCACAATGATATAAGAATGGTTCAGGCAGTTGCTGGGCATCCAAAAAGACAACTTTGTAGCTGAAACGGGAAACCCCAACTCCACCCAAAGTAAGCTGCAATCTTCGACCTGGTATAAGTTCCTTCAGATCACCTTTAGCTCCAAGCTGCAGGTCTTCAAGAGAATATAAAATATCAACACCTGTGGAGCATTCACTGCGTACTTTGTTCTCATTTTCAAGAGCTTCCAGAAGACCACAGCCCTGCACCAACACGCACATAAAAGTGTCCACACCGGTCAGTGCAGCTCTCTATATTATTAGTGATATATGATAAACACATAACATGAATAAGTATACTATTGATAAATCTACACATTCAACTCCACACAGTGTAGGCACCTGGCAGCATGGGTGGGTAATTGAAGCTTAACCCAAGGCCCATAAGGGTAAATTCAAGCTCATCCAAACCTGACCTCAAGATTTAGCTTTGTCCGGTCCAAGCTTATGCTCAGGTTGGGTGGGATTCCCAATTTTTTGGCTTTATGGTAGCCTAGGCACTTGACTTTAGCTGCAGAACCCAAGTTTCTGTGTGGTAGCCTAGGGCTAATTCTATGCATAGGCAGTTCAGGTCAACTAAGGGACATCAGGGGAGGCAGCAGACGAGGCACATGCTTTTGTGGGATGACCGAAAGTCTTGCATATGGTGCAAAGAGGAGGAGCCCATTCGTATACCACTATTTGTTCAAAGGAGAAGCCATTTTCATCCACTATAGAGACAAAGGACGGGAGCATATCTGATGGGGACATCCACGTATACCAGCGGCGTAGGCACAAGACCCATCCACGTGTGCAATCTATTTGGATGGAGGAAAGTCTCACAGAGGAAAATTAGAAGAAAGAAGAAAGAAGAAGGAAAGAGAAGGAGTCGAACCAGCCTTCCCAGCGCAGGGTTCGATCCTCTCTCCTCCCCAATTGGTCAATCTTTGTGGCCCCCACCAAATATCTTTTTGTTATTTTAGTAGTCTATTTCATAGTATCTTGTTTATTTAGGTATTTGAATTAAATAGGAAACTATCTTATTTCCTATTTGTTTTTTTTCTGGAAACTTCTCTATTCTGAAATTATGTTTCTAGGATTAACCTTTTCTTTTTCTTAGTAACTATTTCACTATTTATGTAAGGCCATTGGCCACGATGGGAATCAATGAATGCATGAAGAATATTGAAGGAAAAGAACTCCCCAAACCCCACCAACGATTTCTCTCTCTCGCTGCCCTCTCCCTTTTCTCGCCTCTCACCCTCGCTGCTCTTCTCTTTCTCGCCTTTCTGTCATCTCGTCTCTCTCCTTTTCACTCTCTGTCCCTCTCGGTACTACTGTACTGCTGCAACCTTTAGTCACAACAGATTGAACATTACCTTAGTCATATATCTCCACTGGGCTGCTGCTGAGCACTACATCATCAAGCTGGAATTTTCTCCTTCATCAAATAAGGTGGACTGCACCTCTGTTTTGGAGGACTTCGGCTTCTCCTTTTCTCCTCAGATCGGGACAGCAAGAAGGTAAGTATACACCCCTATTCCACCTCCATTGACTGCTTATTATCCCCCATTATTCCCCCCACTGAAATCTGAATATTCTCTGTTTTCAAGCCATTATTGTTTATCTGTTATCCTTTGAAATACTCTGCTGAATCTACAATCTATTGCTGCTGTTCACCTATTTAATTTTCTGCGCTTAAGAATTCTGTTAATCTCTTTAGTAGTTGAATGATTTGAGGAAGAGCATGATACCGACTCTTTGAACTCTTGAACTGATTTGTGCCTAACTACATTATGTTGCCATGTTCCCTTTCCCATGTTTCCCGCTTGAGGTTTATGTGGTTTAATTGCTTGTCCGCCTAGGTTAATATTGGCTGTTGTTGCATTGCTTACTATTTCAATTACATATGCATGTTGGTCATTGTATTGTGCTGCACCACCAATCTCAATCCCAATCCCAACCTAGGTCCTAGTGAGTCAATACTGTCCACTTGGACAGCACTTGTAGGAAGTCCTGTTTGTCTAGATTCCCCTCCTACATCAATATCGTTGGCAGTAACTTTGATGCAAATTCTTGCAAAGGCGAGCCTTCCAAAGGTTCAGTTCGCTGATCCAAGAAGAGGGGCTTCCCTATGATGGAGCCAACAATACTCAGGCCTTTGGGGCACCAAAAGTGGAAGGGGAGATTTGGGAGAGCTACCCAGATGGGGATAGTTTTTAGGTCCAATTTGCTGAGGGAAGTGTACTGATCGGAGAAATTGAAAATAAATATCCTGTTGTCAAGGAGATAGGTGGACATCGTGCCAAGCAGCCTCCATTGCTTAGAAAGGGAGTTCACAATGGTGAAGGGAGGATGACTTCCAAGGAAGTCTCCGGTAAAGCAGCTACGCCCCATTTATGGATTTCAGTCTCAAGAAGATCCGAAGGACAAAGGTCAATCTTCCTGTCATTTAGGATGGTGGGGGGAATGAAGGAAAAAGGATGACCAGCCCTGGATGGGAGAGGGGTAGATTTGGTGACAGAGGCCCAAGGTCAATGTGGAGGGAGAAGGAGGGTTTGGAAATAGATATAGGCGGTGAAGTACCAGTGCTGGGAAGTGCCGGGGAAGGGTCAAGCATGGAGAAGGAGGGGTCAGGGCGCCATCTTTATTGAGTTTTCCTCTAGATCTCTATAGTTCAACCTATGCTTTCTTAACAAGACCCTTCTTTCATCCTTAATTCTTCAATGAGAAACTCTAAATATCCAGAGGAAGTGTGTTGAAATAATGACTTAAGGAGATCACCATAGATATTTATTTTTGGGATGCACAGTCCATAGCCAAAGCCCCAATAATGCAGCCAAATCTGGTTTTTTCCAGGTTGGGCTATGGTAAAGTTGGATAAAAACGGCCTAGTGCCCACACATAGCCACTTATTTTGATGAATAGGATTCCTGCTCATTACCAAAAGCATGAGGACCAGCTTTCTATACCTGGTTCTTATTATAATCAAGAGAACGTTGATCAAATGAACATGCGATCTGATGCACCACAGAAGACCTCTGCTTTTCAATAACCACCATAAAGGTCAGAAGGCTGGGCTTGTTAGATGGCTTCTGCGGAATGGCATGAAGACCTGTTTTCCACCCAAACCTGAACTTTGGGAAAAGCAAACCTGTAAAAAGGTCATAAGAAGGCAAAAGTATGTTCTTAGGTACAAAGATAAAGCAAGGTTTATTAATTGTCAAATGGATACTTTGGCAACTAAAAAAAATTGAATAATCCACCACTCCGTCTTAAAAAAAAAAATCATGAACTAAAAGAAGATTAGAGAATATTACTACTTCAACGGAAAGCAGAATAAAAAGGATAAGCATCAAATGTAAAGAGGACTGTTGGATTTCATTGCTCATATAAAGGTGAGATAGGGCATACCTAAAACATGAGATTCCGCCAAGGTGAGACAAATAAACTTCCCACCTGACTTCAGAACTCTCTTCACCTGCGAAAAATGAAACCCACTGATGTAAATCCAAAATAGACAGTTGGATGTAAATGCAAGGAATCAAATTCAAGATTCAAGTCCAAGGCACCTCCGACAAATATTGACTCCCCAACTTAGGGCCAAGCTCCGGCTCCATCAATGCATCTAGTCCCCCCTTATCAACAACAGCATCAAAGCTCTCATCCATGAACTGGTAAAGTAAAGAGGTTAGGACTTAGAAAAATGACACAGACAAAACCATAACCAAATGTGATAAAGAGGGGCTGATGTGGAGTACATTAAGAGGCTAACAATGAACAGTATCCAATAAAATATCAAAAAAGAGAATGGGGCTTTCCACCCCCACCTGCCCCCCCCCACCCCCACCCCCACCCCCACCACCACCACCACCAAAATAAAAAAGAGAGAAAATATGGGAAGTCAACGGGGACTTCTTAATATGAAACCACACTAATTAAATGACCAAAGCAATAGGAGGAAGGGAATGGAAGGGGGTGGGAAATCATCCTGATTAGTCATGAGTCATATTTGTGCTAAACTAATTAACTTAAAAGTCAAAGAGACATCATGAAATGGAGCCATATAGTAGAGAATACATGTACCAGCTGACAGCTGTATTGTGTCCCACTCTCATAGACTCGAAATGGTCACTTGTCAATAACTTGTCCTTATAAGCACACTGAAAGAAAAGGGAAATTTTAATGGGGAGTTGGGCACGTTAGGACCATGTAAATTGGTGACAGATTAAAAGTGCCTCCCACATGAAAGAATTATCTCACCAATAAAAGAGAGGGTGCCTAGGCAAGACCAAGCCTCCCAAATCAAGCTCCATATATGAGGAAAATATTCCCCATTCCTAATGCTGATTCCAGTTCCAGGTAGCTAAGTAGCTTCTACCTCTCTTCCAACTAACACCCAATACAATCTACCTTTCAACCTCAAAAGGTATGAATCCATTGAACCTCTCTAACCATTTGAAATGTATTTCCAAATGTGCACATCTAGGGTAGCAATTTCTCCAACCCCAAAGAAGAACTTCCCTACTTCTAAGAAAACACCTCCTCATGCAATCTGAGGGTTCAAAAACCCTGGTTCGGATAGCTTATGGGCCCACCCAGATAATCAACGATGCAAAAGATAAAAGTACTAGCAATTTGGTGAACAAACAGAATTTTAAAGGGGTTATTTGGTAGACAAGGGTGGACAGGATACAAAAAGAATTAGCATTGAAAGAGTGAGGGCATAACTAAAGGAGAGGAGTGGGATTAATAGAAATGGGGAAGGGCATTTTGGAAAAGAAGAAAAAACGGTGCCATATAAAATAAGGCACCATGTCGTCTTCTTCTACCTTACAATAGAAATAACAGAACCAACAGAAGACCTATAATGGTTTGAGTGATAGAACTCACTCAACTCACCTCCATTCAACCTGAAATTTCAATGGTGGCTCCTAACTCACTGAGCTATGAAATCAACCAAACAAGTGAACAAATCCGAAGTCCAGCTGTTGATAAGGAACCTCTGAAATCAGGCCAGGTGGTAGTTCTCAGGGCTGATTTTGAGTTCAAGTTGTAACACTCGATTCAGATGAGATTTCCAGCAAGGGATTTGCATGTAGGATCGCCAAGGGTGAGGGTGATGAATAATCTCCCAAAGTTATAGATAAGAGAAAGAAGGGGGTGAAGGAGACCGAAGTCCAGGTATGACGGACTGAGGGTTAACTCCGGAACAGGGTGCTGGGTATAAGGGTTAGGGAACTCCAAGAGAAAAGGAAATAAGAGGAATGGGAGAAATAAGGAAGGAGTGCCTCTGGGAAGAGAGGAAGCATAACTAAATGGAAGAGAGCTGATTTGAGGGAGAAGAAGAGAGCAAAGGAGGAAGAGGAGGGGACAGCAGCCAACAAGCTGCCCAGGCCATGCAGGCACACTCAAAGCAAAAACTCAAATATTCATTCCATTTTTCTGTCCATTACATTGAATTGAAAATATATATATATATATATAGTTTGATAGATAGATAGATATAGATATATAAAAGAAAAAGACTCCTACAGAAAGTAAATAGAATTAGAAAGCAAAATGGACTCAATATAATCTCCTACCAACCTAACAGCCAACCCAAAAAAATAGATTACAAAATATAATCTCATACCAACCAAATAGCCAACCTACTGAACCAACTATCCGGTTTGGAATCGGTTCCTTGTCGTCTAGGAATCCCAATGAGTCAAACCGGTCCAGCCAAGTATCTGCATCAACTCCTCCCCGAAAGCAACCCACCCTTTGTCCTGAAACACTGTAGCATTTGCATGAAAGAGCCTAATTCAAGACCCATATCGTCTTTGAGACCAGAAAATGAACTCTAACTAACAGGATTATACTTATTAGCATCATTCACTCCCACCAATGAAAGCCAACACCATCTCTCTAGCACTGAAGCATACCCGAGGAATGAGACATGTAATATGCAGGGAGCTAATTCAGTACCCTGAATCAAGGGAATCTTGAACCCATAAGGAATTCCAGTAGATGAGGATTTACAGCTGGCTCCAAAACCCTCTCATTTTTTGGCAAGAATGTTCACATAGCCATGCAGAAAATATGTTTGAAGTGATTGAAAATTGAACAACATGGAGGAGTTCAATAGGGCCATAGGGGGACAATGATAGATCATACTTCATAGACTTCTAAAGTGAATGATGAATGGTTTTGTCAATACTTGATTGGACTACATGGTGGCATTGTTCAGGTGGGAAGTAAATTGTGCACACCTTGTTTTTTATATCACATGCACCAGTATATGAAAGCATCCAACATTGGATTAGAATGTTCACTATCAGGTGTGACGATATTGCCCCTTCTGTTCCATTATAGTAACCAAGGGGTCAAGTAAGGGTGCTCCATCTGTCTCCTTCAGCAATAAGTGGATGATAGGACTATCCTCTCTAAGGCCTCAGAACTATTTTGGTTCACTATTCTTCGTTCTGAAACTGGCAGGGGCTTGGGAATTAATTTTGGTAACAGCACCAAATTTGGTGCAGGGGAAGTGGCTAAGTTGGAGGAGTTTTCTGATATCTTGGATTGTAGAGTGGGACATCATCTTACCAAACACCCAAACTTGAAAGAAATTGGCGATACAGTGCTGCTCCTAAGTTATAGCATATGTATTCGTTTCTGATTGTGCCCTTCCCAATTTTGCTACTCATCCATCTTATGGTAATACGGGTATAAGGGTATTTCTGTCCTATTGAGGGCATACTTGGAACTTGTATCTATTTCACTTATTATAAATCAAGAGGACTGTCAGAGTAGACAGACCAACCAATTTATTCCCCATAATCAAACACATCTCAAGCTCCTCATCTCAGTTAAACTCACATTACATATATGTAGTTTCTCTCCTTGCCAAAGCACTCAAATCTCTTTTCAATTGTCATATAACCTCTTGACCAACTAAGTGAAACCCCAGGCTGACATACCTGTTAGTATCGTTATGTTACCATGAGAGGGGAGGGTATCTTAGGGATATAGATCTTAGTTTTATACTTGTTTATGTACTGCTTAGTTAATAAGGGTATTCTTGTACTTGTTATTTTAATCTTAATATATATGATCATAAGCCTCACGGTTTGGTATTCTGCCAAACTGTGAATCTGTTTCTATTCTCAAGATAGTGGCTCCTCTTCTTTCTTCTTTTTCTCTTCTTGTGCTAACACTCGTTTCCTGCGTTTGGTATCATTTTATGGTATCAGAGAAGATTTAATCAGTGTTGGCCATCTTCTTTTCCTTAGCTTTCAGAGACTCTACTTAAGGATTTCTCTTGTGGTGTGCAGCCACCTATTGGCTATTGTTGCTTGCTTCTACTATGAAGACCTAGTTTATATCAATGAAAAACTAGGGTTTCATTTGTATATATGCCACGTACATGATGGAGAGTTTCTACTACTCATGGATCGATTTAGATCATATTAAGTCTTCCTCTCCACTGGCGGTACCCTGTTATATAGGTTCTTCTAACAGATTCGAGATCTGATTATACTCCTGCTCAAGCCATCAATTTTAAGTTTTTAGGGCATCACTGGGTCTATTGTTTCTACTTATTGAAGCTGATCTAAGTTCTTCCATTACTGAAGTTTTCTGCAGATCCATTACCATGCGATACTCTGTTTCTTGTGTTCTTTTGGCAATTTCTGCTCCATCTTTGAATCTGGCCATCAGATTCAATTAATTTTCTAAGGCATTGTTGGCCCTCCTTAGAAGGTCCTTTGACCTTAATTGTTTACAATCTGACTCCAGGATTTGCAGCAATCATTAATCACCCAAAATCTGGGGTTTCAAGTTCAGAATTGGATCTATTTGTTGCTGCTTATTGGTTCTTTATCTGACCAGTGTGCAACTGTGGGGTTTATATCACCTCTTACTCTACTACATGTCTCTTTACTTGTAGACCAATCTTCAATTGCTTATATATATATATATATATATATATTTTCGTGGAATGTTTGTTGCTGGCCCGAGTTGATCTTACCAGGCTTATCGATTTTTCTATTTGGCTGTCATATTTGTCTTTTTGAATCAAGTTGGTGAAGTATCTCAAATTTGACCCACCTTCTGCAAATTCCAAAGACTATGGGGAGTGGATGCGTGAGAACGACATGATTCTTATCTGATTGTGGAACAGTATGGAAGCAGCCACCACAGCGAATGTTATGTTCCACATCACCGCCAAAGGAATTTGGACTGACTTAAAGGAAAGCTTCTCCCAGAAAAAGAACTGAGCAATTAAGGGAATATGGGAGGAGCTCAATGTTTATCATCTTCTTACTACTGATCTGGAGCAATTGAAGATTCAGCGGGCTGAATTTCAAGTTGCAAAGTTCATGGTTAGATTAAATTATGATTTTCAGTCAATGAAGAGTCAGTTGCTTGCTGGGGAGAAGGTTCCTTACCTAAATGAGACCCTTTCTCGTCTTCATCGCATTATTTCTCCCTCCAAAGTTGACACATCATCCTCTTCCAAGGAAAGTTTTGCTTTTGTTGCCAGTCATGGTTCTAGTTTCCCTGGGAGAGTTCGTGGCTCAGGGTGATGCAGTACTAATAAGGGTTTACACAAGGAGAACCAAGACCAAGGTCGACCCAAGTGGCTGACTGGGTAGACCCAGATCTGGTCCAAGTCAGCCCACGATTTGGGCTGCTGATGGGGTTACTAATTAATTATTTAGTTTCTATTTTGAAGTCCTAAATTAGTTTCTAATTTCAAGTCATTGTTAGTTTCTAATTTCTGTCAAGACTAGTTTCTATTTTAATTAGATTCCAATTTTCAGTTTTTAGTAACTTCTTGTAATCAGTTTTTAGTAACTCTGAGTTACTATTATTTGTAAACCCTTCCCATCATTATAAATAAAGAAGAGGGCTCTTTTATGAGCCACGATTTTGACAAACTATTTTGCTATTGTTGTTGCTTTCTCTGCAAGAGAACTTCTGTATGTCTGATCACAGTGATGGGTTGGTGTTCAATCCAACGACTCCTTGCGGTGTGAAGCCCGGGAGGATCTTCTTTCTTCAAGTATTCTTTTCTTTCCAAGCTTTCCTCAAGTATTCTGCTGCTGCTCATCGATCCAGGTATTTATATCTTCAATTTCTACTGTCAGAAAATTCTGCAAAACAGAGCATCCGCCACTACTGGAATACCCAGATCTGAGTGTCGGTTTGAGCTCAGATTTTGGTCGATTGGTTGTCCATATACTACTAAGGATCGACCCTAGTATGGACTGTTTCTGATGAGTCTGTATAGAGATATTAAAAATCTCCCGATTTTTGTCTTTTAGTGACCTGTTGTGTCCTAACTTGAGATTGATTACTATGACTGGTTTTATGTTGTTTCCTTAATATTGTGGATCAATATTGCTGTTGATTTGAACTTCTGGAGTTTCTGGTTGTGTTTATTTAGTCTAGGTCTCTGGAGTTTCTTGTTGTGTTTATTTAGTCTACTGCTGCCTAAGGACTGTTAAATAGTTAATATTGGACTGTTATTGCTGCTCACTGGTGGGTGATTATTGGTTGTTCTCTGGTTTATAATTTCCTGCAGTCTTGGGTCTGGTTTGGTTGTCAAATCCATTCCTACATTACAGGGGGAGGCCATGACCATTGTGCAATTGGTCGTGGTGGACAGCAATCAGACCAGCATTTCATACAATGTGCTTTTTGTGACAAGTTTAATCATACTGTTGAAAAGTGTTGGGCTAAACATGGTAAACCAGAATGGGCTCAACAATTAGCTAATACAGCAATGTCAAATGGTAATACTAAAAAAGTGTAATTTGGCAACAACAAGCTTGTTTCTTCATCAGAATCTATGCCTCGGAACGAATACAATCAGCTACTTAAATGTCTCCAGAATCTTGAGTCATCCACTGCCACTTCCTCCTCCACAACTAATCTTGCTCACACAAGTATATCAGCTCTTCTTTCTACCACTTCACCTACTCATTGGATAATTGATTCTGGTGTTTCAACTCATATGACTAGGAAGTCAGGTTTGTTTTCTTCTTTGAATAAATTATAAAATTCAAAACCCTTCTTCACCAGTCATTCTTGCTAACAGGGGTCTTCTACCCATGTGACTGGTCATGGTAATGTTCACCTACCTCATACATGACTATCTCTTGTTCTTCATGTGCACAATTGCCTTATAGCCGTTTATCAGTTAACCAACTTACATAATCTTTACAATGTTGTGCCACCTTCTATCCCTCTTATTGCGTTTTCAGAACCTTTAGACAAGGAGGACGATTGGTGGAGGGCTTTAGCAAGATGGACTATATTAACAACAACTACCTAGCACAATAGGTGAGGTTTTGATGCACTACGCCCACACTCACCTGGCTGTTACTTTCCCACTCCTCCCTTCTATAGTGTACCCATCTTTCAAATAAAATAAAAAGGGACTATATCATCTTGATTATGTTGCACCATCTACCGCTGCTACTATTACTTCAGGTGGTGTTTCTCCCATTTAGTGGCACTTTCCGTTAGGACATCCATCTTTGTCAAAACTTAAGTATATGTTTCAAAGCTGGAAATCTGTGTCTACGCTCTAGTGTGAAGCGTGTGAGCTTGGGAAGCATCATCGGTCATCTTTTCCTTCTAGCAGTGTGTTTAGAAATCCATCTTTATATTCTTTAGTGCATTCAAATATTTGGGGTCCCTGTCGAGTCAAAAATAGGTTAGGTTTTTCTTATTTTGTCACTTTTGTTGACTATTATTCCCATCTGACTTGGTTGTATTCGTTGAAAGATCTTTTAGAATTTCTTTCTGTGTTCAAAGATTTCTATAATGAAATAAAGACTCAATTTGATGTTTCTATTAAAAAATTTCGATATGATAATGCACTTGAGTACACTCAGTATGAGATATCTAGTTTTTGTTCTGATCATGGCATGATTCATCAAACAAGTTGTTATTACAACCTCAACAAAGCGGGGTTTCTAAAAGGAAAAAAAATAAATAAAATAAACATTTATTGGGCATTGCTTGGTCTCTGATAATTTATATGAATGTTCCATAAAGTTTCTGGTGTGATATTGTTTCAGCTACTTGTTGTTTGATTATCAGATGCCTTCTTCTGTTCTTGACAATCGATCTCCGTTCTCTACTGTGTTTCCAAATTCTCCTTTATTTTCTTTGCCGCCTTGGGTTTTTTATTGCACGTGCTTTGTTCATAACCTATAATCTCAAGTTGATAAGTTATCTCCTAGGCTGTCAAATGTATTTTTCTTGGTTATTCTTGGACTCAAAAACAGGTATAAATGTTATGATCCAATTACAAAATAGCAATTTGTCAAAGTAGATGTTACATTTTTTTAAGAATACCCCATATCTTTTAGCCACTTTTCATTCACTTGACATCGATACTATTAGCTCCCCACCTATCCCTACTCTTGTGCCATTAGAAGATGTTCCAACTATCACCTCACCCTCACTATTGCAAGTGTATCAGCGGCGTAAGAAGACAGTGCAGAATAATTTGGTTCTTCATGCTTCACAGTCCACCACACAATCTGCTCTTCCGACTGAAATTCCTGCTTCCTCTTTGCCTCCAGATGATATACCAATTGCTTTTCGCAAAGGTACCCGCTCCTACACTCAAAAATCCATGCATGCTTATTCTATTAAAAAGTTTGTTTCTCTGATCTTCCATCTCATTTACATAGCTTTGCCTTATCTTTATCTACTCACTTTATCCATCGTGATGCTTGTCTCACCCTGGGTGGAAAGTGGCTATGGAAACGGAAATGGATGCTTGATTTCTCGACAGACATGGACTCTTGTGGATCTACCTCTAGGTAAGGATATTGTGCGGTGTCACTAGGTCTACACTATTAAATACAATCCGGATGGCTCTGTGGAAAGGCTCAAAACCCATTTAGTTGTGAAGGGTTATACTCATACCTATGGTGTGGATTACTTTGAGACCTTCTCTCCTATTGTTTGGCTTAATTCATGTACTCATTTCCTTAACTATGAATTTGGATTGGCCCCTATATCAGTTGGATATCAAAAATGCTTTCTTATATGGTGATATAAATGAAGAAGTGTATATGGAACAACCTCTGTGGTATGTTGCTCATTAGAAGAATGATCACAGAGTTCGTAAATTACACAAGGAAATTAATGGCCTCAAACAGTCACTTAGAGCCTGGTTTAATAAGTTCAATTTGATTTTTACTCAATATGGATTCTCACGGTGTTATTATGATCATTCTATATGTGTTCGCCGCCAGAATTCTAAAGTGATTGTATTGGTTGTGTATGTCAATTATATAATCATATATGGGGATGACGCATTTGGGATTACATTGGTGAAATCTTATTTACAACAACATTTTCAAATGAAAGGCTTGGGTGTGCTCAGGTATTTTCTTGGTATTTTGAGTGCTTCGGAGTAAAATAAAGATTAATCTCTCACATATAAAGTATGTTTTGGATCTCTTATCCGAGACTATTATGCTTTCTTCCAAACCAATTGAAACACCTATAGACCCTCAACAAGAAGTTTAGGGAAGATGATGGCGAGGAATTTAATGATAAACACTGGAGATTAGAGGGGAAACTCATTTCTATTACTGTTACTAGACCTAACATATCTTTTGTTGTTAGAGTTATTAGTCCGTTTATGGAGTCGCTTAAGAAGTCTCAATGGGAGGCAGTACTTGACTTGTCAATTTTTAAAGTATCTTAAGGATGCTATAGTATAGGTGATGTAGGTCCACATGCTGGCCTCCACCACTGAATGAAGAAGAAGACCACCAGCCAAACCAGCCAGCCCTTGGGCTGATCGAGCACAGCTGGCCTCCACAGTTTTGTCCCTATGCTGGCCACATCAGTAGCCATCGAACCAGCATAGGATGCCCTTGGATTTGCATTTTTCTTTCCAGTTTTGTACTTCTAGAAGACTCCACAAACAGCCATCGAACCAGCCCTGCAGCAGCTGTCCAGAAGCTGCCCTTTTGCTGCCTGCGATTTCCTCCTACAACTGTAATTTTGTTTTTTGTGTTTGACTGGTCAAACCTTGGTTGGCCAAGTCAAGTTAGTTTCTAGAAAGTCCCTTATGTTTGTCTCTTATGCTTTCTTAGTCTACAAGTTAGTGGTTTGTAGTCTGAAGCTGTTAGTTTCCTTTTTATATAGTTTCCTACTTGGGAATTTCTTCTATTTTGCAAGTTATCCACTCTCCATAAAAGAGAGATTGTTATACCAATTTACAATTGACGAAGACTTGAATATTTGCAGCCATTGTAGGTCCATAACCACTTGAGATAGGAAGGATCAAGAACTGAGATAGTTGTGGGTGAGAGGCCCAGGTTGAGAGAGCCATAACCCACCCACACCTATCCAACTACATCCACTTCTTCTTCTTTGTGTTACTTCTTTTTAGTTGCTGTGAGAGAGAGAAAGCAGTGTTGAATCAAGCCTGATTGAAGTCCTGAAGCAAGTAGAAGATCAGATTACAAACCAGCCACCAAGAGCAACAATTGATTGTACATGTCAGTGTTTTGAAACCCTAATCAATTTTCCTTGGAGCCCCACTTCTGCAGTTCTGATTCAAGAGCCCCTTGGAGGGTTTAAAGATCACTACCAGGGAAACACTCGACCGGCTTTGGGGGTCCTTCTGACCCGCCAAAAGCCATCCACAGCCCTCTCTCCTTTTCTCTACTAAAACCCTGTTTTAGGGAGGATCGATTGCTGTCCCACTGCCCAACTTCCAGCCCTCTTTCAACCATCGCTGGTGGACTTCCAACAGTGATTTGGGGACTTTTTTTTTATCAGGTGTGATAGTCCTAAATCCTAATACCCCTCCAAGTTGTGAGTTTCAGTTCAGCCCTATTAGAAGCTCTATTGTAGCTCTACTTGTTCCCTACTCTGAATTCAGAGTTGTTTTACCATTGGGGTTTGTTTACCTAGGGTGAATTTACCTTATATTAATAGGGAAGGGGCTCGTTAACTGACCTCATCAGCATGACAGCATGATTTAGTAGGATACTCTGATGTAGACTAGGCTAGTGCTGACAGTGATAGAAGATCTACCACAAGTTATTGAATATTCATCGATGGCAATCTTTCACACAGAAAAGCAAGAAGCAAACGATCGTAACTAGATCCAGTGTTGAGACTGAATATAGGGCCGTGACTCATACTTTAGCCGAGTTAATATGGTTGAGTCATTGCTTCGAGATTTGGGGTTTCGGTTTCCAAAACCTATGAAGATGTTTTGTAATGACCAAGTTACTATTTATATTGTCAGCAACCCGGTGTTTCATAAAAGGACCAAATACATTGGAGTTGATTGTCATTTTGTGAAGGATGCAATAATGAGGAAGTTGATTGGTACTTTATTTGTTTCTTTTACAGATCAATTGGGTGATATGTTTACCAGGCCTTTGTTCGGCAATACTTTTCGAAAAGGCTGTTCCAAGCTGGACATGGATGATATATATGTTCCAATTTGAGGGGGAGTATAAAAAGTTTTGTTATGTTACAGCGGAGGGGAGATGTTTTGCATAGTTACTAGGGTATTCTTTTACTTCTTTCTTCTCTTTCTCTTCTTGTGCTACCACTGGTTTCCTCTGTTTGGTATTGTTTTTGGTTCATGAAGCTGGAATAGACAAAACATCTCCATCCAAAGCCTAGTTATCTCGATTCACTTCCAAATACAAGCTAATTCTTCCCTTCTAACAACAAAATGGCAGTCACTAGATACAATCACTTACTGCCACTCGTCTAAATACTCACTAAAAATAACCTGATTTCTCTGTAGCTGTTCCACAATACTCAAACCGGTGTAGTACAAAGGCTTAGCAAATCCTTATAAAGCAAATGAGCAAACAGAACCGTCTCCACCTCCCTTTCGACCAGAACTCAATAAACATAACCAACAAATCTGAATCACGAAAAGGCAGAGACGGTGAAACAGACCTGCATACTGGTCATGTCCATGACGCGCCACCGCATACCAGGCCGAGAACGGACGTTGCGGCGCAACATGTCCGAGATGACAATTTTTGAAAAATCGATGTTGGTGATACTGCGAAATCCAGCATCATAGAGATGCTCTGAAAGACGAGAATTGCCACAACCGGGCACCATGATTTGAACCGACGCTGCTGAAACTTCCGGCGCTGCAGCTCCGGCGTCGCCTGAAGGAGAGTGTAAGCAGGAGAGATGTGAGATGAGCGGATCACGAAGACTCGCCCACTCGGAGTACCATTCGAAGGAATCGTCACTGCCTCTGATGCTGAAGAACTTGTCCCAGTTTTCTTTGCTGGTGAAGTCTTCCAATGTCTTCAGTAACTCTTCTGCTTTGTCCTTCTTCGCCATTTCTCTCCGTTCTAGCTCTTCTGCTATGCAACGCTTCGAGTTCAGGGTTTTAAGGGGGACTTAAGGTACGACCCGGTTCGCATCATCAGCTCAACGGTAAACCTAGTGGACTCGTTGAGACTTTGGACCAGACCTGGCCCGAGTCATATGTCAGATTCCTCAGGTCGACATGGTGGGAAAGAAAGAAGAAGCATTGGTCATATCGTATGTCATTTATCTATCTGGTTAAGGCTATATTTGGAAGCATATAATATAAAAATAATTTAAAAATAAGGGATAGGTATCAGAAAGCTAGCAGGACACCCTGATATCAGGTGTGCTAGCGAGATTTTAACCGTGAGATTTGAGAGAACCATTAGATTGAGAGAAAATGTCAAAAGTTTCAATCCACACTTGTTACATTTTATCTTTCCCCTAATTTTATCTCCACTGTCAGTAGCCACGCCGAAATGTAGCCCCGCCAGTGTTCTCCCATCTGCGATTGTTCCTCTCTCTCTCTCTCTCTCTCTCTCTAACCCTCTTTTTCTTCTATTCTTTTTCAGAGCTTTTTTCTTCCTGAACAACGGCAAGGAGCTCAGTTCTGTCTTTTTTTCTTCTGGTTTTTGCTATTTCACTCTCTAACCCTCTTTTACCTCTATTTTTTTCAGAGCTTTTGTCTTCCCGAACAACAGCAGCGGCAACGGCTGCAGTGGTAGGGAGCTCAGTTCTCTTTTTTTTTTTTGGTTTTTGTTGTTCCTCTCTCTCTCTCTCTCTGAGCTTTCTTCTTCCTAGATAGCGCCTGCAACCTATCATAAAATATATATATATATGCATATAGGAGACATTGAAATCAAACATACAAGGAAAAAAAAAAAACTTACTATTCAAGATTCATGGAGAAAATCAACGGAGGATCCAAAGTAGCTACAGCAGCAGCAGCAGCTGCAGCCTATCATAAAAAAATGAATCTAGGAGAAACTGAAATCAAACATACAAGGGGAAAAAAAACAAAGCTTACTATTCACGAGTCATGGCGGAAATCAACTAAGGATCCAAAGCTGAACTCGAATCTCTCTCTTTCTCTCTCCGAACTTTCTTCTTCCCGGATAGCAGCAACTCAATTTTTTTTTTCTGGTTTTTGTTGTTCCTCTCTCTCTCCCCTAGCTTTCTTCTGCTTGGATAGCGGCTATGGCTATGAGGGATGGGAAATCGCCGAAGATAGTGAGAGAGAAAAAGAATAATTGTATAGCGTCGGGGCTGGGTAGGTTATGTAAGATAACAACTAACCAACGGTATTGATGTAATCTATCTAATCCAACGGTCTACATTCGCTAGCTTTCCTGATACCATTGTGTCTCGCTGGCTTTCATATTATTTTCCCAAATAAATAAGACAAAATTTATAATTACACAATGATTTTTTTTATATATTTATGTCTCTCCTTAAATTCAATTTTTGTAATCATTATCCATGTAACTATATCACTAACTCCGAGTCATTTCATATTTGGTTATTAGATTCTCATTTAACATGCCAATTATTTGCTATAAAATGTAAAATAAATTTTACATGTAAAATGTATCACTACTAAATATGGTAAAGCATTTAAGTGGTTTATACAATCACATATTAAAAAATTTATTTTTATAGTTTAAAATTTTTACTTCTCTTCCTTTTTATTCCTCTTGTAGCCAAACAGAGCCTTAAGGCATGTTTGCTTAGACGAGAGTATTGGGTGGGATAATCTAACATATGGGTTCTACTAGACTGCAACCACATGTAGAAGAATTAAATAAGAAGCACACATGGGCGTTATCGTAGCCATTTGCAGTGCTCAAGAGTACTTGCTTGAGAGTTGGTCACTTGATCAACTCCTCTCAAGTGCATCATTGCTTGATTTGCATTAGTTTCATTGCTTTCCAAGAAGTGTGGCCTTTCTTCAATCTTCACCTCTCATTCATGGTCAAAAAACTAACTAGAATGATAAAACCCTCTGTTTAAGAGAGAGAGAGAGAGAGAATCCTTTTTTGCAACTAGATAAATGACGAGAAAAAGAATATGAATAGGAATTCCAAATTACTTGCAACTCATTACCTAGGAGAGATTTTCTTTTTGCAATAAATGTCTTTGTTTAAAGCAAAGTTTGTGTTTGTATTTGCTTTAAAGCCACGCTTCATTTCCTCACGTTTTTAGGTTAGTATGTACAATTCTCTTACCCCTCAAATCCCACCCCATCAAAACCGCATTACACAAATAGGGCCAAAAGAATGGCAGAAGTTCCATTATGCTGATAGTATTAAGGTCATCGCCAATTTTAGTCATAAGGCATGATGACATGGTAGATCATTGGATAAATAGATCGGAATTAGATTAACTATAAGTCAAATTCTATGACCTAGTTTAATCAAGTATTCTTGTGTATTAGAATGCATCTATTCATTTTTCAGTATATTCATACACCTTTTTGTTGTCTCTTGATTCTCATAGTTTTATTTGCCACTTGTTCAACTCTGTTTAGGCTAGACCTCGAAAATATAGGGACCTTGATGTCTATATATCCACAAAATTTAAACCAACCTGTCGCATGATAGAAACTTGGGCTGTCTTAATTAATTTATTCTTAACCATAAGAGAACCAAAATGGTTTGCATAACATTCAATTTATCAACCATCATCTAGAGGTTCTAAAATATTTGATTGTGATCCACTGATCCCCTATAGGCTCATAATTTCTTAGGGAGGTATCGTCTCAGACATCCTCTTTTCTTTTCTTCCTTTAGGTTAATCTTGGGCCTCCCTTGAATGTGATTTTTTTTTTTTTATGTGAGCTTAAATGTGCATGAGGTACCCCTATAAAGATAAATAAACGTCCATGAAATCTAAAGGGTTAACTACTATCACTTTATTGCTCCATATTTATTCAAACTCCCTTACTCCAAACTTACATTTTGATTCCCTTAAAAAAAAATTAATAATAATAATAATAAAAAAAAAAATCCAACTCTCTTTCTCCCTTGATAATTCAAAACGCCAAGTCCCTCCCCCTCCCTCTCCCTCTCCCTCACACTCTCCCCCTCCCCCTCCCCCTCTACATCTTCTTCCTTCACATCACTCTTGCATGTCGCTCTCCCAACCCCAACCCCTGCAATTTTTTTTTTTGGTTAACCAAGGTGTCTGAACCAGCTTACGTGCACCTTGACTAATCCTCGGGGAGATTAGCTTAGCAATCCACCGCTATGATCTCCACTTAAATTGCAGATGCACAGATGGGGAATCAAACATGAGACAGTGCGTCTAATCCATACAATCCCTAGTTCGCCCTAATCATTTGGACAACCCACTAGTGGGTATAAAATAAATAAGAAAACACACACACACTCACACATTGCGTACGACAGGGTTCGATCCCATGACCTCTTTCCCTGGGTGCCGGCTCGACAAGTCGAAACTATTACCACTAGGCACCCTCCTTAACACTCCCTAATTTCCAACACCCCACCCCTCCAACCCTGTGTTAAGTTGTGCAAGCCACTTTGAGACAGTTGCGGGCACAAGTGATGGAACACTTGGTCCTTCCCCTGTACTTCCATTAACCCCTCTAGCTATTCTAACTAAAATGTTTAATTTGAACAAAGAAAACTTTTGTAAAGATTTGATTCATACTTTTAAAAGCGATAGAAGTTAAAAAATTGAGTGTGGAAGCAATTGGGAATGAATGTAGGTAAGGATGCTAAACCATTATAAATTGAATTGTCCCTTTCATCTTTTGTTTTGATTTTTTTTTTTTTCAACTTATTTAATTATTCCGCATTTCCCAACTCAACCCCCTTAACAAACATATTAGTGCTAATGACATAAATGTATCAATATATGATTCCACTAAACATAGTCGTATACATATATATATATATATATATATAATATAAAACGTCCCAAACACTAGATTCATTATATTTGATCATCACCAAACACTCATGTTTGGCCATTATCAGGCACAAGACAAATATACAATTGAGACAAAAGCCTAATAAACACATTACTATGACACAAAAGAGAAGCGCATACCATTTTAGTAAAAGAAAAGTATAAATCATAAGCATCATGCTAGCAACAAAAAATAGAAGCATCAAGCTGCTGGTGGGTGTGCAACTCAAGTAACACTGGCTTAGTTTAGGTCAAGCATGTGTTTTTTTCTTTTTCTTTTTTTTGTGGGGGGCGGGGGGAGAGAATATCTATAAGGGGAAGTATTTCTTTTTGGGGAGAGTGGCTCTTACATATGCAAGGGAGGCAATGTAAATGCACATGAAAGCATCAAGAGAGGTGGCATTTCTAGTTTTCATGGAGTGGGGCAGGCAGACATTTCACTCTCCCATATAGATCATTTTCCCTATTTATATAAACAACTTGACTCTTCCTTTCATTTAGACAACTGACTTGCCCAATGGATCTTACTTATCCATAACCTTACATGCTCAGCTTCATTTTTGGTAGGTAATACTCATATTTTTTTTGTTTGGTACAGCTAAACCTCTTCCGGTAGCAAAAAGCTTATTTTAATTTGTCATATTAAATCAGTTATTTTGTTCTTCTCTTTCCCTGATCTTTCCTGGAACCTCCTCACTTCAGAGCAACAAAAGCTCCAAAAAAAGGAGGAAAAAAGAATTTCATGGTCCAGAAATGAAGAAATAAGGAACTTCATAGTTTAATTATGTCCTAATGTATAGACCATTTTTTTTTTCTTTCTAATCCAATGGTAGAGACTAACCTTCCTTTTTTTTTTTTGGTTTTGATGAAAGAAGAAAATATATTATAGAGGCACGCAATCACTGGGTACATCATTTTCCATATTAAGGATTCCTAACTAACAAATTACACACAGTTCTTAAATGCATCATAGCTGAATTAGAATTCCTGCATTTGTACAAGTACGTAACCATCCCAAAATTAGCATATATTCCCTAAAAGATCCCAATTTTTTTTTTTTTAAAATGGTCAACTACTATTTAATGGTCTCAAAATAAGTTGAAGTAAACTCCTTGTGGAGACCCAAACTTTAGTGATAGCTCAACTCTCTATAGCCGCCATCGTAATCCGACCTTGAGATAATATCCCACATATCCAAAAAGAATCCGTTCCCAAAAATATGGTAAAACCAATGCAAACTAAGATGCGATCCGGCAAAAGGAAGACTAACCTTCATTAAACCTTCATTAATTTAGTATTACGAATAGTCTTCTTTTTCTACTTTTTAATACTGTATTATTTAAATTTTTTTTTTTGGTAGGAATACTGTATGATTATCTCCACTTTACCCCTTTTCTGCAGAAACCACATCAGCTTTTCTCCATAATACTAGTGTACATATCAATTGGGATAATGGTCATTAGATAACCATATCGAATGATCCTGGTCAGGGTGGTTTTGCATGCTTGAAAGGCAAAGCAATGCTAAAAGCAAAAGCCAGAAAAAAGTGCTAATCTTTCCTAATCTCCAAACCAGACATCATCCTCCCCACTTCCTAAAACCCCAACTAGAAATGGGGTTGCATGCTTTGATAAACAAATCATAATCTCTCTTCACACTCTCATGTCCATAATACATCCTTCACACATTTTTTAGTTTCTTTGCCTAAAGATTCTAATGTCTCAGGCATTCTTATCCCGGCGACCCTCATAGAAAACTCATTTGCTAATCTCTCTCTCTCTCTCTCTAAAAACTCCATCGCCTGAGGAGACTACATGTGGAAGGGAGAGATGGGTTTCTGCAAGAAAAAAATTTCCTTCCGATTTGTGATGCAATATTCAGATGTGCTTCCTTGAGACCTCATTCTTAGAGCGAAAAAAAAGAAGAAAAAAAAGTTGTTTTGGGAAGTGGCCTTGAATCTATGGGGGTTAACCTCGATTGTTAGGAAGGTTGAGTGATCTTTATCAATAGTAGCGAATTGGGCTTTGTTGCAGAGATGATTCAGCTACTGTTTTTGGTCCTTTTTGCTGAAGGGGTCGTAGCATTGCTTCTAATGGTGAAGATTGGGCCCTTGAGGGAGTTGGTGATGAAGAGCTTGGACCATCTGAAAACAGGGAAAAGCCCAGCCACTGTTAAGACCATTGCTGGTACCATGTCCGTAATCCTTATTTCGAGCATAACTAGCATTCTCAAGATCCAGAACAAAGGAGCTAAGCTTGGGACTGTGTCACCCATGGATCAGGTCCTCTGGAGGACGCACCTGCTAGAGGCTTCGCTCATTGGTATGATAATTCTGCCTCGTTTTAACCTTTAAACGGACTTTTGGCTTTTCCCTCTTCTGTCTTTTTTTTTATGGGGAATAATTGTCTTCCCGGTATTGATTATTGCATTTTTAGTCAACTTTTTTTGTTTGCCTTATCTGAACCCATATCGTTCGAATTGCAATTTTTAAGTTAGTTTAAATTTTCCAAGCTTTAATCAACTCTCAGATCAGGAATCTTTACAAAGAACTCTGTATGGTGTGTATTGTTTCTCAATGTTTTGTAGCTTTACTAATGGTAATTTTAGGGAAAAACAATGTGCAAGCTATGGGAAATCCAAGCTTTGTTGTGTTTGTTGGTGAGTAGAAATTCTTTTGATATCAGATCTGATAATTTATATCACTTCCCAACTAGGCATTATAGCAGGTATTTTTAAGCAATAAAGTGGGACGGTAGACCCTCATTGATTTCACAATGATGTGCCAAATACGCCCCAAACAAAAAATAAGAAAGGAGAAAAAACAGAGGGAAGAGAAAAGGGGGAAAAGAAGAAAACCTTAGTGGCAGTATGCACCAGAAAAGGTTGTTCTTGTTAATTGTTATATTGTGGTGATGCTGGTGGCTGATAATAATTTCTCTTGGTAAAATGCTGTCAGATGTTAATGTTTGCTTTGTACTAGCTTAAGTAGAAGTAACTGTCATGGTAGAGGTTGAGGTTGGTACATCACTGACAGTTGACACTGACTGGAACAACACGAGAACTTAAATAGTGAGAACTATTATGGTAGATGTTGATACGCACAAAAATGCACTGTAATTATGGATGCATTTTTGAGGAACTTCATTATGGTGTCTAAAATTTCAGTGTCTCTAACCTATATCAGTTGCATAATACTAAAAAAAAAATAAATTAAAACTTTCTTGAGCAATTTGGTGCGGTGTATTTGGAAATATTGTAATTCCTTATATTAGAAGAAGATGGATATTGAGATAGGAGATAAGAAATGCAGTGTTTCTTCGTTTTGACTACACCATGGGCCTAAGTGAGATTTTTTATGCTTTTCTTATTATTTTTCTAGAAGTTAATTATGTAACCTGATTGAAAGGATTCCATCATTGGTCTAAATATCTGGTGGTATATTACTGCATCAGTTAGATTATTTGGAAAAATTGTATCTCTTTCTAATACAATTGTTTTTGTCTTGCTAACTTTTTATTATTAATTGTTAACCCTCAGAGGCAAGCCTTGGCGCAACGGTTAAGTTGTGCTATTGCAACTTGTTGGTTCCAGGTTCGAAACTTGGAAACAGCCTGCTATGAAGCAGGAGGTAAGGCTGCATACATTTGCCCCTCCTTGACTATGCAGTAGCGGGAGCCTCGTGAATTGGGACGCTCTTTTTATTAATCCTCGGAACATTGCAAGCCATATGTGCCTTTTATTGATGGTTGTGGTATTTGAAGACTACTCACTTGAAGTTTGGTTCATTGAATACTACTCACTTGAAGTTTGGTCCACTCACTTTAAGTGGATATGATTCTTACATATGATAAGTCTTATATTCTCATATTTATTATCAAGCATATTAGTTAGTACAAATTTAAGGTAGTAATCACCCAACTGAGACTATAAGATCACGGGAGACACTAATCCTCCTCCTGCTGCTGCACCTACCCAGGATACTGCTCCCAAGGTTCTAAATTTCGAGTTTCGACTAGGTTTCGACCTTGGTCGAAACTGAAATATGGGGCGAAACCTGCTAAATTTCTCGGAAACCAGCTATCTTTTTTGGGCGATGTGGAGACCTAAAAGTGTTTTTTTTTTTTTTGGTCTAATTTTTTTTTTTTTGTTTTGTGTCTTTCACC
>NC_056565.1:36005467-36011538 GCF_013358625.1 Macadamia integrifolia
GTCTGCATATGAAATAAATAGGAAAAGAACGTTCTTTGTCTTTCACCAAAAAAAAAAAAAAAATGGTACTTGTGGTGTTAACCCAAGTTTTCTAGTATAAGCTGAATGATGTTGTACGCTAGCATTGTTAAATTGTCAAACTAAGCCTACATATTACTTAGATACTAGAAATGTAAATAAACTATTAAAACAATCAAAACATATAACTTAAATAGTGAATTAGTCATACAACACTAACCAGTCAATACTAGGAGGAGTTTCTAGGCGACTCCAATCCATGAGGTGCGTACCATGCAGATGTCATAGCTGCTTCTATGAATGCAACACATGAATCCTATGGCATGTTTTGGGCCCAATTGTTTTGGAAGTCCATTATTGCCCACTTATAAGCCCCAAAAATGCACACGTGGTTGCTTTGAATGAATTCTACTATGTTTATTACAAAGTTGAACAAAAAAAGAAGTTTGGGGAATAAGTGGGTTTACTTTGAAGCTCCAAGAAGTCCTCTTTAGGTTGATCTTGGTTGATAATGGAAGATAGTGGAATTTGATTGCAAAAACTTGAGCAAAAAGTAATGTTTTGTGGCCAGATTCCCCCTTTCTTGGTTGAAACCCACGAAACTTGAGAGCTTCTGTCAAAATATGGGAAACAATGTATGTTTCCATCGAAACATGTTATTTTTATAAGCATGGATTGGACCAGTGCATAACTTGGGAAATTTCGTCGAAACCAGTAACATTTTGGTTTCAACACTTGGTTTCGTCTTGGGCCATAGCAAAACTAAAAAATTCCGGAGTTTCAGGCTTCAGCCGAAATTTTGGGGAGATTTAGAACCATGACTGGTCCTACCCAGAATTTTTCTTCTCTTGCACCGGCTATGGGAAATCCTCATATTGTTTCTGATTTTTCTTTTCACAAGATCGGATGAAGATTTTAAGATGTGGAACCAGATGCTTCTGTTTGCATTAGCACAACTGGGTGTATCCTTTGCATTGATTGAACTTAAGCCCGATGAGGGTGATGATCCTACCTGAACTGCCTGAAGGCCAAGGGAGATGCATGGATTTATGCCGACTACCATTGCAAGAATAGAATTTTGAATGCTTTGTTTGCTGATTTGTTCAGTGCGTTTTTATCTCATGTGACAATGCATTTATATTATGGAAGGTGCTTGAATAAAATATGAACTTGGGAATGCTGGTAATATGAAATATGTAGTAACCAAGTTCCTAAGTTATGTGATGAATTATGATTGTAAAGTGTCCTCTCAAATTGATATATTTCCTAGTATCCAAATTGGCTAAGGCAGGCATGACTCTTCTGGATGAAATTGTGTCTGCTTCACTTTTAGGGAAGTTACCCTCCTCTTGGAATAAAACACAAGAGGAAAGAATGGACTGTAGACCAAATCATAGTCTGGATCAAGATTGAAGAACAGAACTGGGAAAAAGACAAAGCTTGAAAGGCCAATGAATTCAAATCTAAGGCCAATCTTTTTGAGACCGGGAAGAATGAATAGTCCAAAAAATTGACAAAATTCAAGAAAAAGAAGGGGAACTGTTTCAGATGTAGCAAGCCGGGCCATTTCAAGAAGGATTGCCAACAGTTGAAGGAGAAGGGTTCTCACAAGGCTAACATCAACCTTGCGGAAGCTTACATTTTTTTGGTCGTGATAACAGAAGTGAACTTGGTTGAAAAACCAAATGAGTGGATCATTGACACCTGAAGAACATGAATCTAGACGTGGGAAAAGTGGCTTACTTGAAATGAGCTTCAATGGGGCTTACTTGATTTACTGCACAGTGACCTAGGTGATTTCAGGTCACATGAATCTAGAGGTGGGAAAAGATATTTCATAACATTTATTGATGACCACTCTAGATATACCAAAATATATCTCCAAAGAACTAAGGATGAGGCAGAACATGCCTTTATGTTGTATAAAGTGGAGGATGAAAAATACGAAGAGAAAAATAAAGAGGCTCAAGGACTGATAGAGGAACCGAATATGGAACCTTTAGCCTCAATAAATATTGTGAGGAAAATGGAATAACCCATGAGACAACAGCGCCTTATCAAGCCGAGTCTAATGGGGTGGTAAAAAGAAAAAATAGGACCTTGGAAGAAATGATGAACTCTATGCTCATAAGTTCAAGTTTGCCACTTAATATGTGGGGGGACGCTATTCTGTCAGCTTGTTACATACTAAACAAAATAGCCCACAAGAAGACCGTTTTATTGCCTTTTGAATTGTAGCATGGTAGGAAATTACATAATAAACAAAATATCCCACAAAAAGACTGGTTTATTGCCTTTTGAATTATAGTATTGTAGGAAACCAGGCATTAAACACTTGAAGGTGCGGGGGTGTTTGGCTAAGGTAGGAATACTTGAACCAAAGAAAAGTAAATTAAGTCCAAAAACATTTGATTGTGTTTTTATTGGGTATGCACAACACAATGCGGCAAAAAATTTTTTAGTAATTAAATCCATAGGTAATGCATTTGATGTAAATGCTATAGTTGAGTCTAGGGATGCTGAATTTTTTGAACATGTGCTTCCTCATAGGTCTGACTTACCTATGAGTAAAGATAGTAGTGGTAGTCCTACATTAGAAAATGAAATGTCAAAGGGAAGTGATCCTACGCCTAATGCTGAGGGTCAGCTAATTAAAAATAAAAGATAAAAGAAAGCTACATATCTAGGGGATGATTGGCTTGTCTATCTTATTGGACAAGGATCCCTTTTCTTGTAAAGAGACTATTGCATCTCCTGATGCTGTCTTTTAGAAGGAAGCTATAAAGGAGTGAATTAGACTCCATTTTTTGCAACCATACATGGGAATTGGTTGATCTTCCACCAGGTACCAAGTTGCGATATTTCGAAAGAAAATAAAACCTAATAGATTATTTGACAAGTTTTAAAGTAAAATTTGTAGTCAAGGGCTATAGACGAAAGAAAAATATAAAACCACTTCGACACATTCACACCAGTAGCTAGAATTCCCGCTATAAGGGTTTTGATTGTTGTGGCATAAATATATAAACTGGTAATGCACCAAATGGATGTAAAAACAACATTCTTAAACAGGGACTTGAAGGAGATATACATTAAAAAACTGGAAAGGTTGTATCATTCCTGGACTTGAGCACAAGGTAGGTAAACTTGTTGAGTCCTTGTATCGATTAAACAAGCACCTAAACAATGGTATAAGAATCTTGATATGATATTAGTATCAAACAGATTTCTTATAAATTATGCTGATAGGTGTGTATATAGTAAATTCCATAATGGAAAGGTTGTATTCATCGTACTATATGTAGATATGTTAATTGTGGGAACTAGTCTAGACATAGTAAAATAAACTTAAATTCTCTTGATGTAATACTTGGCATCAAGATAATCAGGAAAGAAAATGAAATTATATTGTCAGGCTCACTATGTTGAAAACCTACTTCAAAAGTATGATTATTATGATACTTCAATTATTAAAACACCTTTGGAGATTGGAGTTCACTTACAAAAGAACTTGGGTGAACTGGTCTCTCGAAAGAGGTACTCTCAAATTAATGGTTCAGTTTCATATTTGATGAACTGCACTAGATCGGATATAGCACTACCTATTGGTATATTGAACCAGCACACTCATAATATTAGTACACAACACTGGAATGCCTTTAAAAAATTACTAAGATATCTAACTGGTATTGTGAACTATGCTTTGCATTATAGTGGAAACCCAACTGTGCTAGATGCATATTCGACGCAAATTGGATTTAGGATTCTAACCAATCTTTCGCTACTAGAGGATATATATTCACACTAGGGGGTGGATTGATTTCATGGAAATCAGTGGAACAAACCAAGGGTGAAAGATCCACCATAAAAGTAGAGTTTGTGGTTTTAGAAAATCCGGTACTGAAGCTGAATGGTTAAGGAACTTAATTATGGATATACTATTGTGGCCAAAGCTTGTGCGTTCTATATCATTGCATTGTGATAATTACTCAGTTGTTGCAAAAGCAAAAAACAACGTATACAATGGGAAAAAGAGGCACTTCCGCTAGAGGCATAATCATGTATTGCATTAGTGAAGGAACAATAGCTATCGATTTTTTTTGAGGTTAGAAAGAAATTTGGTAGATTTGTTCACAAAGCTTTTGCATACATAGATTATTCATGAATCATACATAGATTATTCATGAATCATCTAAAGGAATGAGCCTAAGGCCCATGACAAAAGTCATGTGACCCCCAACCTATATGATAGGAAGTCCCTGGAATTGGGTTCAATGGGTAAAAACGAAGTCACTAGATGACTTGTTTAGTACTACTATTACTTGCTTATTCTGGTTAAATGGGAAAGTAGTACCACCCCAATGAAAAGAGGATGAGTGATAAACTCTTAATTAACCATATGCTCAGAAAATGTGGGGTTGTGTTAACTGTGGTGCACTCTATGTGCTAAACTTAGTGGATGTAGGAGATGAGGATGCCTACCGATGAAAGTTTAAAGGTATAACTTTCTAAATATTCATGAATCTGAGATGGAAGATGGGGACAAGGCCATTGAAAAATGTCCATTTTTAGAGATGTTGTGAGGTTCCACTGGCAGGATATAGCTGGTAGGCTAGTTGGCTACACCGATGAAGAAAGGTTCAATATGTTTGATTTCACCTATACTATGTAGAGTACTTTGTTAGATCTAGTGTAGGTTCAAGTCTGAAAGACACCTGCAACGACGTATCTTTTTTTTTTTTTTTTTTTTTTTGTGAATAAGAAATTTAG
The DNA here is from genome assembly GCF_013358625.1 of Macadamia integrifolia. Classification (NCBI taxonomy): domain Eukaryota; kingdom Viridiplantae; phylum Streptophyta; class Magnoliopsida; order Proteales; family Proteaceae; genus Macadamia; species Macadamia integrifolia. Next base: position 36,010,256 of record NC_056565.1, read on the forward strand.
TATCAAGGAAGAAAAGGGGGGGTATACAAAACCCAAAGGGGGAAATCTATAAACAACAAAAGATGCTCCAACCCAGGAGGACGGGGTTTGGGAGGAAGCAAAATAGAAGAATGTAAACCCCAGGAAGCAACAATGACACTGGTCCTTGGGGAGCTTACAATAGGAAGGGCAAGGATGAGGGAGAGTTTGGAGGAGACCTCAAAATAGATGGCATTCTAGATCTTGTCAAAAGAATGAGAATTGGAGGTCCATCTACGGAGGTTGCGCTCCATCCAAATATGCTATTAGCATTCCCAAAGGCAAGTTTTCGATAGTGTCACAAATGGACTTCCTTGCAAAGATCATGTTAATCCAAATCCATTCTCTCAAAAGGGGAAGGGTGGGGGGATCTCTTGGAAGGCCAACAACAAGCAAGGATTCTCTTCCAAATGGAGGAGGAAAATGGGGCATTCAAAGAAGAGATGGTTAATATCTTTATAATCATTCCATCAGAGGCAACAAACAGGGGAGACAAGAATGTGGCGAGGGATAAGGAAGGACTGGGTGGGCAGATGACATGTCTTACTATGTCTAATTTGTCAACTTTTTTGTCATTGTTTAATCGGTTTTTGAAACCTGGTTCATTGAAGACTACTCACTGGAAGTTTGGTTCATTACTAGATTGCTTCACTCACCTCAAGTGGATATGTTTCTTACATAAGTTAAGTCTTATATTCTCATCTTTACTATGCAAGCATATTAGTTACTACAATATTAGGGTAGTAAACACTCCCTATCGATGCACTCCAGGGACCTTCTGATTCTACCTCCAAGATAAAACAACCTTCAAGGATAATTAGAGAAATGTTGCATTCACTCTCTTGATTTTTCCAAGATGAAGAAGACTATGCTCAACAATCCCAAAAAAGAGTTGTCTTCCAATTCAAGTTTGGAATGGAATCAAGAGAATGGTAGCGACCACTCCTGTTCATAGATGAGGAGGTGCCCCTACAGGGTTCTCTACAAGAGGAGGTGTATCCCCAAAACGAATGGTTAAGATTTAATCTCCCTTGGAGCTTCTGAATCCATAAATCTGGGTTTCCTACGTATGGGTGTGTCTATGTGAAGAGACACAATCCTTATGAAAGGGTATGCCTTAAGACAATGAATGATTAATTTGTGGGGCCAAAACTGCAAGTCCATGACTTACAAGTATAAGTTATATATAGGCCCCGAATACCTTGGGACCCAAGAACTAAAAGACCTTTTGTCTAAAACTTTTTTTTTGGGGGGGGGGGGGGGGG
>NC_056565.1:36011558-36017858 GCF_013358625.1 Macadamia integrifolia
GGGGGGGGGGGGACCAAGATGACAACAAAATAAAAAACAACTGTTGAGTTTAGTGCCTAGCGTTAAACTCTAAAACCGATAGGGGCCCATAGGGGTATTTTGGGTCCCATCGGCTCCTATATTTCTGTGATGTGGTTTTTCTTGTAATTGGGCAATGGGGGTACTATTGTCTTTTACTTTCAGCATTATTTTAATATAAGTAAAGGACTAAAACCTGCAATCAACCTATTCTGGTGAGTTCGCAGGTCTCTTCTCATCTTTTGGGACTCTCCTTCGGTTGTACCTCCCTCTTCTCTTATTCTTTTCTCTCTTTCTTTTTCTTTTGGTTTGATTACAAGGTATCTGGGATTGTAACAACAACAATAGGGACTAGCTTCAAAATTTAAAACAAATACAATCTATTACATTACTCTTACTGCCAGTACTTCAGTATCCCTTGGGATTCTTATTATTTCGAGGGGTCTATTTCTAAGTTCTCCTGATCATGACAGAATGAAAATCTATATGTAACAATTTTCTCAACATAATAAACATAGGCTTTTGCTTGAAGTAACTGCATCTTGGTGCTTTGAACTTTTTATCCTTCAAGTATAGTTGAAAAGTACAATTATGGCATATTCAAAAGAGCAATAAATGTGATCTTTCAGGTGCATGATGTTGTATCTCATTTCCAGCCCTAATAATATGTGTCCACCTTTGGTATTGTATCAATTGTTGGGTGGGTCCTCGCCCTGCAGAAATTGCATTCTTAAATTTTCTTTTGGGTAAGTAACAAAGAAACTTTATTTGATTAAAACTAAGTACAACCAGATTGTACAAGCTAATAGCACAACTGAAAACTTCCACCAACTCACAAGGGAACTGAAATATAGGATAGGTATCCAACTATCCAACATGGTTCAACAACTCGCTGAAATTTCGCTAATTTTGAAGTCCGAATCGAAACAGGAGTCGAAACCCAGAACCAGCACTGGCTCACTGAAATCTCAGTCATTTCAGTTTGAAATTTCACTCATTTTGATAAAAAAAGAAGAAGCAATGTTTGGTAGAAATTTCAATCATTTCGTTTGGCTCATTTCAGTAATTTCAGTCATTAGTCCCCCAAAATGGCCAAGCGAAAAACATGGAAAAAATACATTGTTTTGGCAAAATTTTGGTAGTTTTGAATTGAGAGAAACGAGTTTTTGAACCTTGCTATCCATGTACATTGAATGTCTATTAACACCTCCTTTGGCCCATCGTCTGCTAGTTAATTAGATGAGTGCATTCTTCATAAGAAAACAAAACTTCTGTAAGGATATAAAGACCTGGCTTCCCCTCCAATGACCTTCAGAACAAGTCTGAAAGACATATAATCATCAACATGGAGTCCTTTTTGAAGACTGTAAGCCACCAACAGATGTGCAGTGAAATCTTCTGTCCTTTGATAACTGCATTTAGTTCAGCTATAATGGAATTGGAAGCTAATGGGGCCGGGAAAGACAACTAGAACAGTCTCCCCTATGCTCTCTGAATGCTCCTATTACCTGCAGGGTCAGGGTTGCCTATAGAGAAGCCATCAACATTGCACTTGATGGTGTTGATTGGAAGGCAGAGATTGTGGTATTTAACCCCCACAGTAATGCCTTGCATTATAACAAGAAAAGAATCTTACAGTCATTTCATAGGTCTGTATTTTATAAAGTAATAGCTGTAGCTCATTCATATATGATTCATGAATAGGACAATGGTCTATCAGCATATGCAGTAATTGTTGTGTTTGGTTCTAAGGCCTGCAGCACTAGTCTATCATATTGTTGAATGTTGATCATATACTGTCAAAAGAAAATAAAACAATTAATAACAATCCCTGATTCGATCTCTGCCCAAACATCTAGAAATTGAAATTTGTGAATAAAAGAAATACTTCACTTCTGAAAGCTTTAGTATTTAAGCAAGCCAATTAACTCACAATGTTGAGAATGCTGATTACTTGTGCTGTTTAATTTCCTCATGTCCTTTGATGCTTTGTTGTTGCTATTGAGGAAGTTGGATTTCCTAGTGGTTGATCTTCTATGATCTGGATATTCTCCTTTTGTTCTGTGCTATCATGTTCATGAAACTAACTTCAGTATACCAATTGGTGCAAGAATTATTAGTTCAGAAAAAAATGTTCCTTGCCTATATGGTGATTGAAAAAGCTTCCAATGTGGCTTATGTTCAGGATATTAGCATGTAGAGAGAGATTCATACTACACATCTTAAAGGCAAATGGGCAGTTGAAAGTTGAAACATTGATTGCTGGCAGAGTTTTGTTTTGTTTTGTTTTAAAAGCTAATTCATTTCTGCCCAAATAACGTTTTATCTTGCAGGATACTCCTTATTTCTCGGATTTGTAATTGATCGTTTACACCATTATTTACAAAAAGTAACTGGGTTGAGGACAGAGAACCAGCATCTCAGAAAGAAAGAAGAGAAAGCCTCCAAGGAAATAAAATTGCTCGGGGAAGAGATCTCAAATTTGACAGAAAATTTGAAGAAGATGAAATTGGCATGTGAGGATAAGGAAAACCAGGTGCTTTCTAAAGAAGCTCATGTTGCTGCCCTTCAGAAACAAAATGAGGATCTACTTCTTGAGTATGACCGCCTGTTGGAGGATAACCAAAATCTTCAGAGCCAGGCTATTGGATACAGGAATTGAGAGATTGGTGGAATGCCAACCATTTGGCTCATTGGTATGTATGTATTTGCATGCTGATATCATTTGGTCAAGTGTCTCCTTGACCATACCACAACTGAGACAGATCAACAGCTTCTTTAGAGTGACTGTTAGGTTTGGAGTTGAAATGGGGAGGTTCCTTAGGGACAATGCTGATGAAAATTTTGCAACACCGTCTCGATTTTTCTCTCATTCTTCAGTTTTCCAGATTGTACTGATATTGAGTCAGAAGAGGTGAAATCGACAAAGACTAAGAAATTCTGGTCCATTTTCCTAACAGGTCAAGCATTGTTGGATTATCAATGTAATTGAAAAGTTAGAAGAATACTCGTCTTCTTCATGAGTTTTATTAGTTGAAATGGTTTTAGACATTTTATTGATCAGTTTCGAAGTCATTTGATGTGGTTAATTAGATGGAAAATGATCAGGTTTGGATACTCTAAGAGCATTGCAATGTACAATGAATGAGTTGTGTGATCCTCGGCTTGGATCTTCCCATGAGCTAGTAAGGAAACTAGCTTAAGGTTTGATTTTGTCAGACTATAAGTGAAACATAGTGACAAGAGAACTTTCACTGGTAAAGTATAATGAAGTGAAGGACAGTGATAAACATAATCCAAGTCTTGAGTAGATAGTCATAAAGAGATGGTGTTATTCCACTGAGTACATTGAATCAATTAATTTCTTCATATAACTTGTCTAGATAGATATTTCTATAACGTCCAAGGCCATTGTAGAAATCTCACTAGGACCACATATTTACTGAACAAATAATCTTGTTTATTTATGGATGATTTCTGATCTAATTACTGATAGGAGTTGGAAAGTCCCCTTAGTGCAAGCAATATTTCCTGCTCTAGTGGCTTTAAAAGTTCTCTTCCTCTGTCCATGTCTCCTCATGAGGATTTTCTTATTTTGTTACTATTCAAGGATGGGCAACTTATCTACTAAAGTTGTTGCAAAAATCCTCTCATTGCACAGTGCTGCTTCTTCTATTTCGTTCAACTCATCCCTTTGGTCTTCTCTTTGGAAATGTAAAGCTTACCCTAAGTTTAAAATTTTCCTTTGCCGTGTTGGCTAGTAAGTATTCTTAAAAATACTATCGATTCCGCAACAAAACCACTCATTCCCGGCAATGCAAGAGAAGCCATCAAGAAGCTACTGAACATCATACAGATTCTTGGCATTGGAATAGCTATTCCTTCCATTTCGTAATGGTCCATGTACTCCATTAACTGGACAAGAATTCTTGCCCTCTATGTCATCATGAGGGAGAAACTGAGTGGCACCTTTTCCTTTCTTGTAATGTGTCTAAAAGGATCTTGGTAGCTGGGTAGCTAGGAATTAGGTATGAGTTCCTCCATGGGAATAATCTCTGTGATATGCACTGGGTTGCTCTTTTTTTTTTTTAAAATATTGATTAATCTCTTTAACAACTTAGGAATGACTAAACATGATCAGTTCTCCACCTTCCTGTCCATTGATGCAATAATTTGTTACTTTATATGCTCTTACCAAAATCATCATATGTGATAATCTGTGATGGAACCTTCCATGCTCCATCTAGCATGGCTGCATGGACTTTCCTTACATTTGTTAATGGAGGATGTGTATGTGTGTCATTAAGTTCGGGTTATGCAGGGAGCGTTCAAGAGTTAGAAATGCGAGGAGTTCTTGAGGGGGGTGCAGCAAGCAAGGTGACTAGGCATCACTTCCGTCGCTGTCTAGACTGAATAAGATGTTCACACTTTTTTGAAGCAAGAAGAGAGGCAATGGCCATGGGAGTTGTTTTCGTTTTTGTTATATGTCTGTAATGAATTAAAACAGTTTATTTCCTTTGTGGTGGAGAAGAAACATAGGAAGTTCATATATTTTGCTGATCAGCTAGCTTGGGAAGCTATCTTATTTTATTAAAAAATTTTTGTGACAGTTTTCCATTTCATTTTCTTTAATGAAGTTTTATTCCTTATAAAACAAGAAGAAGAAGAAGAAGCAGCAACATGAACAAAGGTCTATACATCAATCATGCTTCTGTTGCTCACATATAACTTTTGCCAAAACTCTCCACACTGATGATCATGTGGTGATCAACTTAGTTCACTTCATTTGATGGTCTAATCTTGGTCCTTCAAATGGAATCTTTTTATCCAAAACTCCCTACCTGATTTTTTTGAAATAAGAAATGAAAAGCTTTATATATATATATATATATATATATATTTGATGGAAAGAAAAAACATACAATAATAGCCGAAAGTATTGGATACATCCGTCCCAATGATTTATATACATTCTTTCCTTCATATGCATCGAATGGTAAGCCCAACTTTCTAACAAAAGAACAACGTCCTGGGTGGTTTAAAACAAAAATCTAAATGTTGCCATTGTTTATATACATCCAAAAAAATAGGAGCCACACTTAATGGCCAAAGATTTGAGGAAAGGTCAAAAGTTAGTCTTGTCAAAAAAGTATTGTTACTCCATACTTTCTTTACTTTCCACTTTTTTTCTGAAGTCTCTTTGAGTCCTGATAGTACCGCCCTCACGAATCTCTTATAAATGTTTCTTGCCATTATGTAATTAGTCATTAGTAAAGGACATCTACCATGGGATATAAAGCAAACAACCCATCCAATCATTTTTTTTGTGGTTTTAATAGCACATATCATAATTGGTTTATTGAGAAATGCGAGTTTATAAATTTGGTTGTTGGGTGAGAGGTCATTGTTCACTTCATCAAAGTGAAAGGGAGGATTGTATTAAGAAACCCACCACAGAGCATGACTTGTAATTTGATGGGGGTTGAGTTTGATTCTCTCAAACAAAATCTTATTTCTATAATACCAGATAAAGTAGGAAAATATAATAAAGGTAGAGAAGAAGCGGTTCAGGTCATCCCTTGTCCAATGCAAGGTCTTAAAGAAGTACATTATTAAAGCTTGAAAGGAAAAAGTCGAGAGGAAGGAGTATGTAATCCCAAACGGCTTGCAGCCCAGATGTGCTTTGTGATCTCACAGGAGAGGAAAAGATGCCAAATAATTTCATGGTGATTCTCGCAGAAGGCACAAGATGTGTCCACAATAGTCCATTTTCCAATCACATCCCTAGTCGGAAGTCCATCGTGCATTAACCGTCAAAAGAAAAACTTAAATTTGGGATGGAAATGAAGTTTCCATAAGAATCGCCACTAGTGTAACAATGGTGAAGAGCAAGTACACCTATTTGATATTCCACTCAAATTAGTAGGTGTAATAGAAGTTAAAAATTTTGCCGCTACCTTGATAGTGAGGATTCCAGATTTTGGTAAATGGCACCTCCAACGGTCCGATTGAGATGAAATACGTATATGCAAAATTAAAGAAGTGAGTGACAAAGGAATAGTAGAAATTAAGAGTGGAGCATTCCAATGTTGATCACACAAAAAATCCGGGACCATTGGTCCATAAAAAGTGGTATTAGGGTTAATAAAAGGGGCCGATGGTTTCTGTAAGGACGGAACCCAGGGATCCCACCAAAAGTCCGTATGGTTGCCATTATCTATTTCCCTCAAATAGGTACATCCAAAACCTTATCCCAACTGGTCGGCTACATCAACTTGACGA
>NC_056565.1:36017878-36041769 GCF_013358625.1 Macadamia integrifolia
AAAAAAAAAAAAAAAAAAAAAAAAAAAAAAAAAAAAAAAAAAACCTTATAAACCCACACAAAGTCTCCCCCACCCCATAGCATCTCATACTCAGCTTTTTGAGCAAACCGATTATAATCCCTACTAATGTGGGATGCCCTACAACACTTTAAGGTAACTTGAGCTACAAAACAAATCATATAACGATGGAAAATTTCCAATCCCAAACTTCAAATACATTGGAAATTAAATTATTCACTGATTCAAGGAAGCAATCAGAGAAGTACACCCCCGTTTGTTGAGCAAGTTTTCAAGAGAGAAAAAAAAGTCGTTTGGATTCAACATTCCAAAATGCCAACTGTTTTGAAATAGCCTCAAGATTCTATTATTTTCCTCGGTATGAAAATAGTGGTTTTAACTTCCCAATTGAAATAAGCTTCTTATTATGATGTGCACTGGATCCAAGATCCAAACCCCCTTTAGACTGGACTCAGATTTTCTATAGTGCATCAGCATCCCCAGTGCACATTTGACAGCTAGAAAGACCTTGCGGTGCATGCCAGTCACTCCTGGGGATGTAAATAGAGAGCCAAAATTTCGTATTCCATCCATATTCAAATTCATTTTAGGGTGTCTGAATCTGAATTTTTGGTTTTTGAATAATATCCGAATTCATCTAAAAAATAATTGGATTCGAATTAAAATATTTCCATTTCGGATTGGGTAATATCTGAATCATTAACTATCCAATTATAAAATATTGATTAATTTAATATTTTTTATAAACATATAATATATTATTATATTACCTTTTTTATAAACACTTCAATAAAGATATTTTTTCTGCTTTCCAAGAAATATGTGGCACATTCTGGCCCCTTCAGGAAGAAGGGATCTTCACAAATTAATGTCATCTTTCAGGAAGTTGGTGGATCATGAGTATCTTGTGAGGTGCAAGCGATACCACCACTCTTGCCTGTCATTGAGGTTTCTGGATCTCAAATAAGGGATCACAACCGTTCACTTTGTGGAGTTTTTATCTTGACCATGCAATCTCATAAGACAAAGAAGAAATTTGACCTTTCACATCAATATATTTGCTAAAAAAATGAGAAGGAATAGGAGCAGCGGTCAGATCGCATGGTGAATCGGGCAGCCTCGAGTAATGTGATCATTTGTGGAATTTGCCCATCATATAGGAAGAGTGACACGTGTATATGACCCCACTATTTCTCGCCACGTGGCTCTTCCAGCGCACCACCCTCGCCCGTGCCCAGCTCAAACAAACTCTTGCCGCTCTCACTTCTCTCTCCCCTCACCATTCCATTTCCAGCCTCACCACCTTCAATAAAATCTCTAAAACTGATCTCTCTCTCTCTCTCTCTCTCTCTCTCTCTCTCTCTAAAGCTTTAACATCTCATTCAATAGCATATGAGAATATTAATCTCTTCCCAGCTCTGCAAAAACCTATACAAGCCTTTAGGGGCATTCTTTGCTTCATTTAACACACTCTCTCTCTCTCTCTCTCTCTCTCTCTCTCTATGGTCTACTGATTTGAATTGGGTTTCTCTTCCTGTCAGCATATTAGATACATATTTGGATATTACATTATAAACCCATGTAAGATTTCATGGTTTTCTTCTGCAACCAGCATTGATTTCCTGCATATAGTGACACCTCTTTTGGAAATAATTTGATTCTTTTGGGTTGTGGAAAATGGCTGGGAATGAGTGGATCAATGGGTACTTGGAAGCAATTCTCCATAGTGGGGCTTCTGCAATAGATGATCATAAGCCGTCGCAGGTGAACCTGCGTGAGAGAGGCCATTTCAACCCAACCAAGTACTTTGTGGAGGAAGTGGTCACAGGGGTCGATGAGACTGACCTCCATCGTACATGGATCAAGGTTGTTGCTACCCGCAACACTCATGAACGAAGTTCCAGGCTTGAGAACATGTGTTGGCGCATTTGGCATCTCACACGCAAGAAGAAGCAGGTTCACAACTCACCGTCTCTAATGGATTTCTTACTAATTTTTCATGAATTTCTTTTTTAGAAAAAAAAAAAAAAATTCAATCCAAGTCTGAGAATGTTTGTTTGTGGGATTATTGTATAGTTAGAAGGGGAAGAACTCCAACGGTTGGCAAACAGGAGGTGGTTGCGGGAGCAGGGACACAGAGATGTTACTGAAGACATGTCTGAAGATTTGTCTGAGGGTGAGAAGGGGGATACCATGGGGGAGCTGGTACAGTGTGAGACCCCAAGGAAAAAGTTCCAGAGAAACTTTTCCAATCTTGAAGTGTGGTCTGATGATAACAAGGGGAAGAGACTGTACATAGTCCTCATCAGGTACATCTCTTTTGCTTAACTGTGATACATGGCATCTTGGATTCTTTGATTTATTTTCCAATATAGATTGAACCATATTGTTGCTCACTGATGGAGGTGGACCTACTTATCATCAATTTTGGAAACTTAAATTATTCCTTATGATGATGATTCCAAATTGTTCTGAGAATATCATTCATACATTGTCACATAAACAAAGCCCTGTAATTCATTGTTTTGACTCACTATATGATCAGTTTGCATGGTTTGGTCCGGGGAGAAAACATGGAGCTTGGTTGTGATTCTGACACTGGTGGCCAGGTAACTTAAAAATATCCATTTGGGAATCAATTTTTGAGACTATTGGATATGGAAGTTCATTAATTTTGTTGAGAATATCTCAGGTTAAATATGTTGTGGAGCTTGCTCGGGCACTTGCTATGATGCCAGGGGTATACAGGGTGGATCTCTTCACTCGCCAGATATCATCACCAGAGGTGGATTGGAGTTATGGAGAACCCACAGAGATGTTAAGCTCTGGCTCTGAAGATGCAGATGGAATGGATGTTGGTGAGAGCAGGGGTGCTTATATTATAAGGATACCATTTGGTCCACGGGATAAATATGTTCACAAAGAGTTACTATGGCCGCATATTCCAGAGTTTGTAGATGGAGCTCTTGCTCACATTCTGAATATGTCTAAGGTGTTGGGTGAACAGATTGGTGGCGGCCAACCTGTTTGGCCTTATGTCATTCACGGACATTATGCAGATGCTGGGGATAGTGCTGCACTTCTTTCTGGGGCTTTGAATGTCCCAATGGTTCTTACTGGACATTCTCTTGGAAGGAACAAATTGGAACAACTTCTAAAGCAAGGACGCCAATCAAAGGAGGATATCAATTCAACATACAGGATAATGCGGAGGATAGAAGCAGAGGAGCTGTCCCTTGATGCTGCAGAAATGGTTGTCACCAGTACCAGGCAAGAGATTGATGAGCAGTGGGGCTTATATGATGGCTTTGATGTGAAGCTGGAGAAGGTCTTGCGTGCACGTGCCAGACGTGGGGTCAATTGCCATGGGCGGTACATGCCAAGGATGGTGGTAAGTGTGAACTCACGGTTGGTTCTCTTTTTTTCAGTTGTGCTATACTATTTTTGTTTGCCTAAAGAGGTACTATTCCAAAAGGAGGAAAGATGCCTCAAGAGAAATGTATGCTTTATATTAAATTTAACACTGCAAGAAACAAAATTAGGATGCTAATAAAGCATAATGAGGTTTTGCAGGTTATTCCTCCTGGCATGGATTTCAGCAGCGTGGTGGTTCAAGAGGACACAACTGAAGTTGATGGGGAGCTTACTTCACTTATAGGTGGCACTGATGGGTCTTCTCCTAGAGCAGTCCCACCAATTTGGTCTGAAGTAAGCCATTTCTGAAATCATTCTATGACTTCAATATCATCATAGCTATCGTTTCCTTGACCGAAGAAAAGTGCCAATGCAGGTGATGCGCTTCCTCGCAAATCCTCATAAACCAATGATCTTGGCCTTGTCAAGACCAGATCCAAAAAAGAACATCACCACCCTCTTGAAAGCCTTTGGGGAATGTCCTCCATTGAGAGAGCTTGCTAATCTTGTAAGGAGCCAACCCCAAGTTACTCAGGTTCCCCCTAAGACAATATTCCTGATTTTGAATTCATATGCTTGTACAGACACTCATAATGGGGAACAGGGAGGATATAGATGTGTTGTCTGGGGGTAATGCAAGTGTGCTCACAACAGTATTGAAGCTGATTGACAAGTATGACCTCTATGGCCTCGTGGCATATCCGAAACATCATAAGCAGACTGATGTACCAGACATCTACCGCCTTGCAGCAAAAACAAAGGTTTGTTTAACTGATCATTGTCTTCAATTAGATTTCTCTGTTTTCAAGAAGGCTGATCAGCTAGTGGTTGGGAATCATGGCAGGGAGTCTTCATAAATCCAGCATTGGTTGAGCCTTTTGGTCTTACTTTAATAGAGGTCAGTTCTAATCATATCTCATGCATGTTTATATCATCCTCCCTATTCAACACACAAAATTCTGACTCCTATTTGACATTATGTAGGCAGCAGCACATGGGCTTCCAATGGTTGCTACTAAAAATGGTGGTCCAGTTGATATTCATCGGGTACAGATAGATCTAATCTTAGTGATTGATGATTAGTTCTTAGATGATACGATGTACAAAAACAGGGAAAAATTGCTTAGAAATGTGAAAAGAAGAACAATGTTTGTTTTGCATACTTGATATGTCCTTTATCTGCAACTATATATTGATCAGTATTTAAAGGCTCCAAGTATGGGATGGCCCATTTGGCCTCTCTAGATCATAAGGTTCTCAGAAAACTGGGTTGAGCTTTCATCAACTGAGTTTCAGTTGGAAGAGCAGTGTGTACTAAATTGGTGATTCTTGATGACTTTGGGAAAGTTTCTAATGAAGGGGTTCTACCCCCCACCCTCCATAATTTTTTTTTCTTTGTGACTAGGTTAAATATTTACTTGACTTAATGAATTAACTAAGATATGCCTCCAGATGTGCATCTGATTAGAAGCAATTTTCTAACAGAGTGCTCTTGCACTGTCTGTCCAACAAGTTAAAGGCAGAGAGTTACTTTTATTATATTTTCTCAAAGTTCCAGTACAACATTTTCCTTTTCTCTCTCCGAATGACTTTTAGGCACTGAACAATGGGTTGCTTGTGGATCCGCATGATCAAAAAGCCATAGCTGATGCACTACTCAAACTAGTGGCAGAAAAGAATCTGTGGCATGAATGCCGAAAGAATGGATGGAAGAATATACACCTATTCTCCTGGCCTGAACACTGCCGCACATACTTGACGAGGGTGGCAGCATGTCGGATGAGGCATCCTCAATGGCAAACAGATACTCCAGTAGATGACATGGCCTCAAATGAGTCCCTCGGTGACTCACTCAAGGACGTGCAGGACATGTCCCTGAGGCTCTCATTTGATGGGGATAAGTCTTCACTAAATGGTTCCTTGGAGAATGCTGATCCAGAGGTGCAAGACCAAGTGGGACGGATTCTAAGCAAGATGAAGAAACCGGCATCAGATCCCAAAGAAGACACAGGTGGAAAGAAGCAGACTGAGAATGTGGTGAACAAGTATCCCGTCCTTAGACGGCGTAAGAGACTGATTGTAATAGCACTTGACCTTTATAACAGCAATGGAAACCCAGACAGTAAAATGCTTCAGGTAATACAAGAGATATTCAAGGCTGTCCGATCAGATCCCCAAACCTCTAAATTCTCAGGATTTGCTTTGGCAACAGCTATGCCGGTGTCTGAGACTCTAGAATTCTTGAAAACTGGAAAGATTCAAGAAACTGACTTTGATGCTTTGATATGTGGTTGTGGGAGTGAAATGTATTACCCAGGTGTTTACACAGAAGAGAATGGGAAGCTCTATCCAGACCCAGACTACACGTCACATATAGACTACCGGTGGGGTCATGAAGGCCTAAAGAAGACTATATGGAATTCAATGAACTCAAAGGATGGTGGAGGAGATCTCTCTAAGGATTCCTCAAGCCCCATTCAGGAAGATGAAAAATCAGGAAATTCTCACTGTGTGTCATATCTGATCAAGGATCCCAGTAAGGTACATATAAATTTTAAAAATGAACTGGCAGTTTTCTAACTGATTACTTATGTTTCTCGATTGTCCTAATATCTTGATGGCAAACTTCTCAGGCAAAAAGAGTGGATGATCTGAGACAGAAGCTAAGGATGCGTGGGCTGCGTTGCCATCCAATGTACTGCAGGAATTCAACAAGAATGCAAGTTGTCCCATTCCTTGCCTCTCGAGCGCAGGCTCTCAGGTACAGATTGATTAATTATTTGCTTGTATATATGGTGGAGAATATCTTAAGAGAAACTAATTCTTGATGGTAGGTAGGCTTTCAAGATTTGGTGTGTACGCAAAATGCTTATCTGTGTCCTATACGAGAACTAGCATTTATCAATTAAAGATTCCAAACCTAATGATGGAAACTAGGCATAAAATCACATTAGTACCTCTAAAGTTTCTTGAAGAACTTGTAACTCGGCTACTTGTTAGGCATGCAGAGGAGTCCGGATGTTAGGATGCCTAGGACGTGACATTCAAATTTGAGACAAATAGTCATTCACCTCTTGGATCCCAATCTCACAAGAATATATTCCTATTGAATAATCCTATGTAAGTCTGATTTAGGCAAGAAAGTTTCGGTGGAGAGAGAGGATCCCCCAAATCATATGATGGTTGAACTGTAGTAACACTAAAAACATTTCCGGTGACCATTTCAAGCAACAATTTAAGCTTGGTAAATTGCATGGTATTCGATGTTTGAGCTTGGAACTTATAAACCGCCGTTATAGGAACTCATTCTTCTTTTTTCTGCTCTCCTGTTTGTTAAGTTCATTAATCATATGTATCAGGGCCTGTACTGGTGTCAATCATCCTCTAAGCTATCATATGGTTCGGAAGTTCCTCCTTGTTTTAAGTTCTGAATGGTGTTTCTGCCTTCTCATGAAATGGCTGCTAGGTACCTTTATGTTCGCTGGGGACTGAATGTTGCAAATATGTATGTGATTCTGGGAGAGACGGGTGACACAGATTATGAAGAAATGATTTCAGGAACCCACAAGACAGTGATCATGAAAGGGCTGGTGGAGAAAGGTTCTGAAGAGTTGCTCAGGACGTCAGGCAGCTATCTGAGGGATGACATTGTTCCTGGGGAAAGCCCATTGGTGGCCTACACAACTTGTGCAACTGCCGAGGAGATCTCAAATGTTCTCAAGGCATTATCCAAGTCTTGAATATGAGAGGAGAAGACCTCTGTATCTTATCAAGTTGGAGGTTTATGTAATCGTCGTCTTTTTCGTTCTTCTTTCTACTTGACTGAAGTGCAAATTTCTATTCCCCAGTTATTTTCAGTATAGGTGAAGTCAAATTGTAGCCAGCTGATGGCCACCATTGTTTCCCAAATTTTTGTGTTCAAATAACAAATAGAAGCATGCAAGTTACTGCCAATATAGTTACTTCATCAGGTCACACTCTCTTGATGTTTTTGCATGTGTGATAAAAATCAAACTGGAATAACCAGGATCAGATGAGAAAAAGAAGAGAAGATAACGAGAAAAGTAGAATAGAAGATGAGGGAAAATGAGAGAGGAGAAAAGAACTAACATAGGAAGAAAACAAGCTTACGGTTGAACCTAATCCCTAACAGTGACCAATAAGATATTTTATGACGAATAAAAGATACAATTAGAAGTATCCCTGGTCTAGAAGCCAGTGCATGTAAATGTCTATAAACCAATCCAAATAAGCACATATATCCAAACTACCCTCTATGGTAGTAGTGAGCACAAGAATCCATATACCCCCTTAAGCAGGAGGATATCTCCTAGGTTCCAGTTTGAAGCAACAAGAACAGGCAGAACCCGCAGAAGCAGAATTGAACAAATAAATTAGTCGTAGAAGCTAATATCCGGCAACCATATTTAAATTGTTGGATATGCAATTTTTGTGTAGTGATTTTGAACGGAAGAGATCCCTTCCGTGGCGTGACTGGATTCATGCCAACATAAACTTGTAGCAAATAATTGAAAAAAAAAAAAAAAAAAAAAAAACTTATTTCCAGTAGCAGCTCCATCAAAAAACAAATTAGCTACAGGCAGCAACAATAGAGAAAATTCTTGTGAAGAAGAGATCCAGATAATAACTAACAATATAAGCGGTAGATAAAATCAACCCCAGTCCAGAAAAAAGCAGTAGTAGAAGGTATGCAAATCATTGTTACAGGCCAGAAGTCTTCAACAACTAAAACAATAGCAAATGGCTAAAGAAGAGCAGCATGATATGAATAACCTCGAACAGATAAACAAACAAGTAATTTTCATGAGGAAGAAAAAATAATATTCATGATTAAGACAAATGATATTTGTAAGAAGATAGTAAAATAATCTCCAACAAGGAGACACAAATAATTCTCAATAAGGGGACACAAATCTCCAGTAAGGATACAGAAAATCTTCACAATAAAGTAACCACAGAAAATCTTCAATAAGAAGAAAAAATATTTAATATCTCCAATTTCCCCCTCAATGGGCAAAGAATGAATGTAGGGGAGACCCAAAAAAAAAAATGTAATAATAATAATTAAAAAAAAAGAAAAATCTCATTATCATATTGCGGCAACAAATAAGCATAACAATGCATAAACCACGTAACCAAAGCAACCGCAACAAATAAGATCCAGATTAGTTAGATTTCAATAAATCTAAGCAAATAAAAAACTCCAGTAATGCCAACAGCATAACAGTTGCGAGATGTAAATGACATCAACCATAACAGCAATTGTAATAGCATCAACTGGCAACAACAAATCAGAACGAAGTAGATATTAACATTCCAGTCCACAAACTTATGGTTATAGAAATCCCATATTTGACCGCAAACATCAATCTCTTCAAAACTATGGCAAACAATAAGCCATTGGGTTCATCAAAGCTATCAATCAAGAAGTCGACAATTTTGCAGTAGTATAGAAACAATATCATAGCAACATGGCAGAATAAAGTGAAAGTGATAAATTAATAACTCACAAACAATGAGTTTGATCCTGGTCGATGCTAGGGAAAATGAAAAAAGAAGATTTTGTAACCCATAATCCGTAGACCAGAACCAGATCAAATTCTGTTTGATAAATGTGCTAGATGTGTACAATGAAACTCTAGAAAATCAAGTACACCAAGGGCTAGATTTAGAGATCCAGATGGATTTTTGGTTGCAACAGAAAATCTAAAAGAAAAAAAAAAAGGGTACTGCAGGTTCCATCACACAGCCAAAAAAGATTCTAGTGCATCCCAATTGATACCTTGATATTGCAGTTTTTCCTTCCTTTGTAGCAAACACTATTCTGAGAATTACTATTTGTGGGAATGGATTGTAAGATTTCTGGTCTGCTCTAAGTCTAAATCTGGAGCTTTTTCCACCAAATTTGTAGCTAAATTCTTACTGTAAAATCCTGATAGGCAAGCCATTGGAATCCAAACTGGTTTTCTACAAAGTCCCTTTAACCCAACTTTTTTTGGTAAGTCTTGAACCCTTCTACTACCCTCCATAATATTACTAAATGGATGGTTGACTTGCGTTTGTTTTTTATCATTAGTTCTGTTACTAGCACTTCTCCAATATCCAATGTCTTTGTCTCATGCTAACTTCCAACAGCTAATCATTGTGGATCATCCAATACTTATATGTGGTGGTAGCTTTGATCCATTTTCTGGGGAGGCAGGTTGGGCCTCTGTGTTAAGGGTGTCAATTGATCAGGTTTCGGTTCAGTTCATATTTTGCCAGGGTGCAAATTAAAACCGAACTAAATAGGAATTAATCAAAATCATAATCGTTTTGCATTCAGTCCGGTTTTACAGATTTCTATTTGATTTTCATTATTCAATTTTTGCATTATTTTTGTTTATATTTTTCTAATTATCTATGGCTTTGGGGAATAATTTTCTGGATATAAGGATTTGAAATGTTGGTTTTTTTGAAGTAATGGGTCCATCTTGACTTTGGGAAGCAGGAACAAAGCTTGTATTTTGGTGTCTTACAGATTTATTTGGTTGTATCATCATGTATATGGACATTAATATTTTTCTTCTTAAGGTGGCATGATCTCTTAGAATATATCTGATTGATTTAGTAAGGATTCGTCTTGTCCTATAAAGCTTGTATTTATTCGTTCACACTGCCTTCTCAATATAGACATTTGACTATAGGAAATTAATCAATGATTTTTCTTATAAAAGAAAAGCATTTCGTAAGATTGTAGAGATCAGAGAGGAGGCAACGATAGATCCATTAAAGTTTGCCTTATTGATCGGTTTCCCAAATTGGCATCTCGGCGCTTGTAAAAGTGTGCATGTGTGTTTTGGGGGGGTTTGGAGGGGAGTAAAAACTCCAACAAAATGGAAGAATAATTTATCCTAAAAAATCCATCGAGTTTAATTTTGAAAAAAATTAACTACGATAATAGATGAGGTATGATATAATCAAATTTGGTTGGTGTATTTGTCCAATAAACTTCTTCGACTCAAGTGACAAGTGATGAAAATAAATAAGTGGCAATATTTTTCCAAAATATCCATTGGTATCTACTACTTATTTAATTTTAATGAGATCTTAAACCAATCTATTAGAATTTATATTATTATAATTAAGTTTCAAAATGACGTTTTTCTTTTATGTGTTTTATGACTTATAATGGTATGGGACCCTTAGGGTCAAGGTAGTGGAAAAGGGTCAATAACACCTTATGGGTGCCCTAAATTCCATTCATGGCCATTACCATGAGTGGAGAAGTGGGCAAAGAGAATTGATTGGGATTAATTTCATTTATGAAATTAATTCTTAATTCATGCGATAGGTTATTGCCAAATGGAGATAAATGATCAATATCATTATGTGGGTGCCCTAAAGTCCATTCATGGTCACTACCATGAGTGGGGAGGTGGGCTAAAAAATTGTCAATAACACCCTATGAGAGCTTTAAATTTCATTCATGGCCATTATCATTAGGGGGAGGTGGTTTAAGGAATTGATTGGGATTAATTCAATTTATTGAATTAATTCCCAATTCATGTCCATATGACATTATTCTCCAATTAACTTGCCATTAGTTGGAGGTTACTCTTGGGGAATCCAAGAGGGTGCAAGGGTTGATTTTGGGTCTGTATAAACCCAACCAAATACCTTGCAGAGACACGCATTCACACATTGACACTCCATCTATTTCTACTCTTTGCAATCATACAAGTCTTTATCTTTCTTTTATTTTCTCTAAGTCTTGTGTAAGGTTAGAGGGAGCTGTTGTGCTGTAGCTTTTTGCTCCTAGAAGGGACTAGAAGAACTGTCTCATCTTCTAGTAGAAGGTTGTTTTATCTTGGAGGTAGAGAAGCAGAACAACTCTTGACAGTAGAGGGCATCAATTACCTTAAAGGCAGCACTACAAGTGTGACTCAACCTCAATTCTGATTGAAGCTTCTTCAGTTGCTGTGGTGGTGATTCAACATCTATTTGAAGTTTATCCCCGTCTCATTTCAGCCAAGGATCAATACTACAACATCATAGTAGTTTCTACTGCAAAAGCTTTGTATTGCAATTTGTTTTATTTTTGTAAGAAATTATAATACAATTACCCAACACAATCTCCTTCTCGAGAACATAGGGGATAGAGGAGGCAACATAAGATCTATTAAGTGTTTGTTTTATTTTATTTATTTATTTTAAATTCAACTAGGATAAAAGAGGATGCTTCCTATGATCCACTTGTATCAACATTTGGATCGGGTCCCTCTGTTGATATATCGATAGTTGTGACTAACATTATAAATATTTATCGAAAGTCAAAATATTTGTATTCATTTTGATGAGATCATAGAGAAGGCAACATATGATCCATTCAGGTGATCAGTTACCATAGTCAACATGTCAATGCTTGTGATAGATGGGGAGGAAAAATATTCCAAATCTAGCAAATTCAGTCAAATCATTTGCCCTAACAAATCCATCGATGCTTAATTTGTAAAAGGTGGTTTTTTTTTTTTTTTTTTTCAAAATTTAGAATGCGGCATTTAGGGAAATAGATCAATTGCTCTAGTTCAGACATCGACAGATGTCAACCATTTGATATGGTCCAATTTATTTCTAATGGTGCAAGTCCATAGGGTAACTGCATAAAGTAAGTCATAAAAACAATGTAATGAAAAGATACCAAGAAGCTAAGTTCCATACCCTCTCTCAAATAAGTCTATAGTGCTAGCTCTATTGACTTTAATTATATAAACCCAACCTAAGTTTGACTATGGGAATAGAGTCAAACTCTATTTCGCACTCTATGAAGGGAGGGTGCATTACAGTCTATATATAAGATTCTAAGTCCCCCTCCTACGTACCCTAATGTTATTCTCATTATTGGCACCCATTGCTAAGAGAACATAAATCTAGAAGTCCATTACTTCTTGTAGAGACGATCATAAGCTATGTGGAGTTGAATCACGACAGGTTCTTCTTAGACGGTGGTGAATGATATTTAATGTTTTCCTATAGTTGGTATTAGAGCATATGACTATGCCAATGTATTCTCAAAATTGCATTATTGAATCAATAAAGAAGTTTAATTGTTTACCATGCTTCGTCAATTTTGCTACTTGGCTTAAATTGGGTCTTGCCTGGCTTGAATGCCAGGCAACCATTGGCTGCTTCAAATTCTGATGTTTGGTAACTCTCCTGAGATCATATTTTCTACTCTAGATTCCATTTTAGAAAAAAAAATGGACAAAAAAGCGTTTGGTAATTCCTCTCTCATTTCTGTGCCCAAGAAATGAACTGATTCAAAATATCATCTCAAGAACGGGAATCAAATAACACCTTTTGGGTGTTACTTTAATCCTAAGATGGTCTTCAAGGAAATAAAAAAGAAATTGTTCCCAATAAAAACCTCAAAATCTCCTTTTGATAAAAACTAACATCACATTGCAAAGGAGAAGGAACCGCTCTTGCCTTCAACTGGATGACCTTGTGGATCAACATTGCTCCCTTCGGGAAAGTCGATCTTTCCTCTAAACTCACTCTAGGAAGCCAACCTTGCCTGTGCTTCTGAAGCCCTCTGAACTCACTCTGGGGTTCACTTTCAGTCGACCCAGAACTTCTTGGTAGGTTCATCCCTCACAAATAAAGCAATGCTTTTCTTCTTCTCTTAATATCTGACCAAAGAAGAGAAAGAGAGGGTGAGAGAGCAAGAAATCGTTAGGAGATGAGATAACGATCTGTAGTTGCAGAGGAAATTTTTTTAATCAGAAAAAGAAAAGGGATAGGGAAATTTTTCACCTCTTTGGTTCCTCCCTCTCAGCAGGAAATCGTTAAGAAATTTTTAACACTTTTGAGTTCCCAGTTGCAAACTTTTCTGCTTTCAGTTCTGTTGGGTTAGGTTTCCCTCCTTGTGGAGGATGGCCCAAGTATGCTCACCTTCTTTAGGTGAAGCCCATCTATGTTTGAGGCCCATAAGGAGGGCATTTTTATCACAAGAATATTGATGAAGCTTTATTCATTTAGCCTTGCTCATATAATAGGGTTTAATGAAAGCAAGAGAGAGAGAGAGAGGCTATTGGAAAAACTTGGAGAATAAGAAAAAGAAAAGGAGCAGAAAAATTATGGGTTAGAGAACCGTGTGCAGTCATCTTCAAGATCTCAATCGGATGGTCATCCATGGTTCGATTGAGTTGATATTTTGAAAGTAGCTTCGCAACACGCCGGTCTTCATTCTTTACGGTGTGATTGTCGTTTGGAATTTTCTAACTCAGTTTTCCAATAATGTTTTCGTTGGCCCTGTTTTTGTGAAATCTCTTCAATTTCTTACTCTTTATTTTAAG
Organism: Macadamia integrifolia; assembly: GCF_013358625.1. NCBI lineage: Eukaryota > Viridiplantae > Streptophyta > Magnoliopsida > Proteales > Proteaceae > Macadamia > Macadamia integrifolia. Next base: position 36,031,669 of record NC_056565.1, read on the forward strand.
ATTTCATCTTGTTGATGATGTATGCCAAAGATATATTATTCTTGATGTTTGGAATGATTGTATGCCTTAATTTCAATTAGAGAAGACTCTTGTGTATTCCCATTATTTGGAGATAGTGGATTTTAGTGGACTACGGTTCTGTGATTTTTTACTTTTCTTATTATAGAGGTTTTTCACGTTAAATTATTGGTGATAATGTGTGTGTTTGTGTTCATGGTGGATTTGTTCACTGATTTATGAATTTAGTTGCTTTCTTGAGAGCTTGATTATTGCACGCATTGTGTTTGATAAATTGGTCCATCAAACTCTACTTGATTGTTTCCTATTAGGTTCACCCAAGAGGGAATAATTTGTTCCGCGCTTTTGTTAATCATGTACATCTCTGGGTTAGTCCATTTTTTTCCATCAAAGTGGTATCAGAGCAAGGTTGTTTGCTAAGTTGCATATCTGAGCTGCATAATAGAAACTAATACAAGTAGAATGGTTACTTTGAATGGTTCAAACTATCATATTTGGAAAGAAAAAATGGATGACCTTTTTTATGTGAAAGATTATTATTTACCAGTTTTTAATACCGAAAAATCCACTAATAAAATGAAAATGAATGAAATATATTTCATCGGCAAGTATGTGGCTACATTAGACAATGGGTGGATGATAATGTGTTGAACCATATTTGTGGAGAGACATACACACACTTTATGGTAAAAGTTTGAGCAATTATATACTCGAAAGACTGAAAATAATAAATTATTTTTTATCAAACAGATGATGGTTTTGAAATACCAAGATGAAACCCTGGTGACAGATCACTTGAATTCATTTCAAGGAATTATTAATCAGTTGATTGCAATGGATATCAAATTTGATGAAGAGATACAAGGATTGTGGCTTCTTGGTACTTTATCAGACTCATGATTGTCAAACTCAGCTCCAGATGGTATAATTTCAATGGATTTAACCAAAAATAGTATTCTGAATGAAGAGATGAGAAAAAAATCATATAATTCCTCTCACCTTTAGATGCTTTGGTCACTGAGAAAAGGGGGAGGAGCAAAAGTAGAGATCTGAAGAAAATCCAACAAGTTTGCAAATGTTAAATGCTATTATTGTGGTTTGAGGTCACACCAAGAAGTTTTACCGAAAGCTGAAAAGAGAATAAAAAGGAAAAAGCCAAAGAGAAGAAGAAAGATGATGATAGCAATAATGAAAGTGTTACTGCCATTTCAGAGGACTTTCTCATTGTCTATGATAATGATGTTGTTAACCTTGCATGCCATGAGACCAGTTGGGTGATTGACAATGGTGCTTCCATTTATGTCACTTCTTGAAAGAACTTCTCCACATCTTATACACCCAATGACTTTGGGATTGTAAAGATGGGGAATGATGGCTTGGCAAAAGCTGTTGGCATAGGAGATGTTTGTTAGAAAACCAATGTTGACACAATGTTAGTTCTTAAGGATGTGAAACATGTTCCTGAGATCCGCTTGAATTTAATTTCTACAGATAGACTTGATGATGAGGGATTTTGTAATACTTTTGACAATGGACAATGGAAGCTCACCAAATGTGCTAAGGTATTGGTAAGAGACAAAAAATATTCAACATTGTACTTCATGCAGGCAAAGCTCTCCAAAGGCATTATAAATGCAGTGGAGAATAAGGGTACTATTGGGCTGTGGTACAAAAGATTTGGGCACATGAGTGAAAAAGGGATGATGATATTGTCAAAGAAGAAGATTCTACGTGATATGAATAATACTCATTTGAAAAAAATGTGTTCATTGCTTAGCAGGAAAGCAGAACTGAGCCGCCTTCAAGAGTTCTTCTCTTTTAAGGAAGTCAGATGTACTTAACTTGGTGCACTCCGATGTGTGTGGTCCTATAAAGACAAGACCACTTGGTGGGTCACTTTATTTTGTAATTTTCATTGATGATCACTCAATGAAGTTATGAGTTTACACATTGAAGACAAAAGATCAGGTGCTAAATGTATTCGAACAGTTTCTGGCCTCAGTTGAGAGACAAATTGGAAAGAAGTTGAAATACATTTGCACAGATAATGAGGGAGAGTACTTAGGACCATTTGATAATTATTGCAGAGAAATGGGTATTCGACATCAAAAGACACCTCCAAAGACTCCTCAGTTGAATGGTTTGGCAGAGAGAATGAATAGGACACTGGTGGAGAGAGTCAAATGTTTGCTTTCACAGGCAAGACTACCAAAAACCTTTTGGGGTGAGGCTTTAAGTACAATTGTGCATATTTTGAATCTAACACCATGTGGTCCACTACAGTTTGATGTACCAAATAGAGTTTGGACAGGCAAAGATGTCTCTTATAATCATTTGCGTGTCTTTAGATGCAAGACATTTGTGTATATTCCCAAGGATGAGAGGTCTAAACTTGATGTCAAGACACAACAGTGTGTATTTGTGGGCTATAGTCAAGATGAATTTGGTTATAAGTTATATTATCCAGTCAATAAGAAAATTATTAGAAGCTAAGATGTTGTATTTATAGAGAAAGAGACCATACATGATATTGATAATGTAGAGAAGATAGGTCCTAAACTCAATGGTGATTTAATTGACTTCGATCTAGTTCCTCCATCCCTAGTGTTAGAGTCGGTTGGAGATGAAATTCAAAATGATTAGCAATGTACAGATAATGCAAATGCTCCCATACAAATTGAGATAGATGATACTGCTCATGAGCAATTACCTATACTAGAAGTTCCATCACTGATTCCATTTAGGAGGTCTACTAGAGACCGATAATTTTTCACACGGTATTCTACAAGTGAGTGTGTATTATTAACTGATGGGGAAGAACCCGAGTGTTTTGAAGAAACAATGAAAGATAAACACAAGAATGAGATGATTGAAACCATGCAAGATGCGATGAAGTCATTGAATGAGAATCACACCTTTGAGTTGGTGAAATTGCCTAAGGGTAAAAGGGCTTTGAAAAATAGGTGGGTGTATAGGGTGAAACAAGAACACTCTTTACATTCATAATACAAAGCTAGATTGATTATCAAGGGATTCAGTCAAAGTAAAGGCATTTACTTTGCTGAGATATTCTCTTCAGTTGTAAAGATATCATCTATTCGTGTTGTTCTTGGTTTAGCAGTTAGTCTTGACTTAGAGATTAAACAGATGGATGTAAAGATTGTCTTCCTTCATGGTGATTTAGAGGAAGAGATTTACATGGAGCAACTCGAAGGTTTCAAAGTTAAAAGGAAAAGAGGATTATGTGTGCAGATTGAAGAAAAGTCTTTATGGCTTAAAATAGGCACCAAGATAATGGTTAAGAAGTTTGAATCAATTATAGGGGAGCAACAATTCTATAAGAAAAATACTTCTGACCATTGTGTTTTTGTACAAAAATTCTTTGATGATTACTTTGTTATCATTTTATTGTATGTAGATGACATGTTGATTGTTGGTAAGAATGCATTAAGGAATGACAAATTGAAGAAGCAGTTGAGTAAGTCTTTTGCAATGAAAGTCTTGGGGCCAACAAAATAGATTCTTGGCATAAGAATCATCCGAGATAGAAATGTTAAGAAGTTATGGCTATCATAAGAGAAGTACATTGAAAATGTGCTTCAAAGATTCAAGATGGACAAAGTTAAAGTGGTTAGTTCTCCTCTTACTACTCAATTTAGATTGAGCAACAAACAGAGTCCTTCTACTGATGAAGAAAAGAAAGATATGGAAAGAGTTCCACATGCCTCTATAGTGGGAAGTTTGATGTATGCCATAGTTTGCACAAGGCCAGGTATTTCTCATGCAGTGGGCACAGTTAGTCCATTTCTCTCAAATCCTGGGAGAGAGCATTGAAATGCAGTCAAGTGGATTATAAGGTATCTTCATGGCACTTCCAACTTGAGACTTTGTTTTGAAAATGAAAAACCTTTGTTGGCTGGTTATACAGATGTAGACATAGCTGGAGATATTAATTCCCGTAAGTCTACTTTAGGTTACTTGATCACTTTCTCAGGTGGCGCTGTAACTTGGCAATCAAGACTACAGAAATGTGTTGCACTTTCTACTACTGGAGCAGAGTTCATTACAGCAAGGGAAGTTTGTAAAGAGTTACTATGGCTGAAGAAGTTTGTACAGGAGCTTGGTTTCAGCAAGATTGGTATGTGTTGTTTTGTGATAGTCAAAGTACTATCCACCTTGGTAAAAATTCCACTTTTCATGCTAGGTTGAAGCATATTGATGTGAGGTATCATTGGATAAGAGATGTTCTAAATTTCAAGTTGCTAAAAATTGAGAAAATTCATACAGATCATAATGGTTATGATATGTTGACGAAAGCCTTACTGAGGGAGAAGCTTGATGTTTATCGCTTGATTGCCGGTATAGCGAATCCTTCGACATAGTCAGGAGGGGGAGATTTGTTGGGTTGGGTTTCCCCTCCTTAAGGAGGATGGCCCAAGTATGCTCACCTTCTTTAGGTGAAGCCCATCTATGTTTGAGGCCCATAAGGAGGGCATTTTTGTCACAAGAGTATTGATGAGGATTTACTCATTTAACTTTGTTCATATAATAGGGTTTAAGTGAAAGCAAAAGAGAGAGAGAGAGAGAGAGAGAGAGAGAGAGAGAGAGAGAGAGAGAGAGAGAGAGAGAGAGTGGCTATTGGCAAAACTTGGAGAAGAAGAAAAAGAAAAGGAGCAGAAAAATTCTGGGTTAGAGAACCGTGTGCAGTCATCTTTAAGAGATCGATCGGATGGTCATCCATGGTCCAATTGAGTTGACATTTTGACAATAAATTCATAACACACCGATCTTCATTCTTAGCGGTGTGATTGTTGTTTGGAATTTCCTAACTCAGTTTTCCAGTAATGTTTTCGTTGGCCTTGTTTTGGTGAGATCTCTTCAATTTCTTACTCTTTCTTTTAAGATTTCATCTTGTTGATGATGTATTCCAAGGATATGTTATTATTGATGTTTGGAATGATTGTATGCCTCTAATTTAAGTTAGAGAAGACTCTTGTGTATTCTCATTATTTGGAGATAGTGGACTTTAGTGGACTATGGTCCCGTGGTTTTTTACTTCTCTCATTGGAGAGGTTTTTCACGTTAAATTGTTGGTGATGATGTATGTGTTTGTGTTCATGGTGGATTTGTTCACTGATTTATGAATTTAGTTGCTTTCTTGGGAGCTTGATTATTGCACGCATTGTGTTTGATAAATTGGTCCATCAAACTCTACTTGATTGTTTCCTATTAGGTTCACCCAAGAGGGGAAGAATTTGTTCCGCGCTTTTGTTAATCGTGTATATCTTTCGATTAATCCCGTTTCTTCCCCATCAAGTTCCTCATTCGTTATAAAGTATAAAGAGAGAGATTCTATAAATAGCGAAGAGAAAGTTATAGAGCCCACCTTTGGATTTGGGTTCTAGTGTCTGATCTCTTATCAGTTTTTTTTTTTTTTGTAGAAATCTCTAATCTAATTTCAATGATACAACCTTTAAATGCATTCACCTCTTCATCAAGTGAAATATTAGTAGAGGCCGCTAAGCTGATTTTTTTTTTTTTTTTGGGTAGCATTTGGAGTCTGTTCAGTTTTGAATGGTTAATTATGTACAGGTTAATACGAAGAGGGTTTGGTTTTGACTTTGTTCTTGAAAGGACAAAGCTGTTAAGGGGTCATATTGTTATGGCCTGGTTTGCGGATCGATAACTTTTTGCAATTTTTGTTTGGTATGGTCGTCTGCAAGACTGGGTCTTTCCAATTCATTACTTGTGGATATCTGGTGAGAAATATATTTTGACCCAACTTAGGGGTTTTAATTATTAACATGGATACAATGAAGAGTCCCCCACCTAGAATTTTGCTTATTAGAAGACTTACAGGCAAGGATGGGAGCCTTAATACATACAGATATGTTTTTCTTCTTCTTACTTTTATAACATATGCTTGCTACCATGCTTCTAGAAAACCTACCAGCATTGTTAAGAGTGTTTTGGATCCAGAGCCTAGCAAGGTTGGCCGTGCTAATCCTTGGCCTCTTGGTGAGATTTTTGTTAAGGAGAAAGGGTTGACTGGTAAAGGCTCTGGATGGTTTCCCTTTAATAGGGAGGATGGGACTGTGAAATTGGGTGAAATTGATGTTGCATTTCTTGTTTGTTACTCTATAGGGATGTATGTAGCAGGGCACCTTGGAGAAAGAAAAAAAAAATTATGATATATTGATGTCGTGGTGGTGGTCGGCAGAGTGAGATGAGAACCACTTCTGGATGTCCAACGCCAACGCCAACCCCATCCCCCATAGATCCCCACAACCTCTTTTTTTTTTTTAATTTATTTAGAGAACATGTCTTAACCCCTTGAAACCGAAACCATCTCTCACTTCTCACAGGTCTAAAATTGAAAGCCCACTACAATGAAATTACCTAGTAGAAAATGGATCGGTATCTGAAACACATGGGGTTATCCATTTTACTTGCCCCATCACTGATATCAATTCATTTCAATATGGTCATTAATGGTGTTTGTGTAAATATTGAAATAATGAACAAAAATGTGTCAGGGAATAGTTCTTACCAAACGCCATTTCACTCTAGAATTATCCCCAGAACGGTTTCAGAACAAGTTTACCAAACGCCCAAACAGAGTAAAAAATTCATCTTTTAATGAGGTAACACAAATAGATGATTTTGCTGAAGAATGGCGTTCTCAGAACGGAATCGTTACCAAATGGGCTCTTAGTCATCTCATGATAAATAAAGTAGATAATGAAACATCACTTCTACCATTTAAAGGGCTTAGATCATAAGTTTTAAATTAAAATTTAGAATATTTTTAAACTCAAAAATGGATTTATTACTCATCTAAATTTCAGTAATAAAGACTACAGAGATGTTATTATAAACGGGAACGTAACTCTACCAGCTTTTTATTTCTCAACCCTAAGTCAAGTTATGAAAGAGGGTTAATGCGTTAGATTGATAGTTGATATGTTAAAAGTGAAAATTACTTTCAATGGTCTCATTTCGAAAGGGTTATATATGGATTTTGAGTCACAATGACAAATGATGTGGCAGTTCTGATCATTAGATAGAGAGGGTATGGTTTGGATAAATCATGTATCAAATTCTAAGCCTTGATTTGGTTAAGCATTTTCCTATAGGACATGCCCGTCGTACATGTGTTATGCTCTCCTATGATAATCCAACAACTAATGTACACTTTCACTTAATTATAGACTTTCAGAACTTTTTTTAGTTACTTGGCGTTATCACACTGAAATTTGATATTGGAGCAGGGAACATAGGTATCAATCTATCCATAGAATTTGGGCTAATCTGATTTGCCACATGGTAGAATTTTGACGAGGATGTTTTCGTAAGGCTTCATATGTGGGATTTTTAGAAAATATTTTTAAATGTACACTAAAATTTTAACATGGATCATAAAAAATTGTTACTTTAGTTATAGTTAAAAAGTAGGCTTAGTTAAGTAGTGTTTATTAAAGAATAACATTGTAGTACGGCTTATATTTGATAATGGATATCACACTGTGATCAAACAAAGTTTGGAAATTTTTTACCAGCTTATGAAAGATGAAAGTAGGTAAAACACTAGGACCAGCCGCGATTCCAATTGAAGTGTCGAAAAGCCTAGGAGTATAGGAGGGTAGCTCTGGTTTGTAAGAAAAAAATGTAATATCTAGTACTGCAACAACTATAGAGGCATAAAATTAATGAATCATACCATGAAATTGTTTGAAAATATTATTGACCCACCTAAGAGAGTATACTGAGGTAACGGAGAACTAATTTGGTTTTATGCTAGGGAGATCCATGACAGAAGCTATTTACCTCCTAAGGAGGCTTATGGAAATTTTTAGAGTTCACAAAAGGGACATCCATATTGCCTTTATTGACTTAGAGAAAGCCTATGACAGAGTATCTAGAGAGGTCATTTGTATGTCCTAGGAAAGAGAAGGGACTCATAGTCACACCCCGTTCACACTGAACCGGGCCAATGACCGAGTTAACACCGGTTAACCCAAACCTGCCAGGATCATCAGATACTGTATTCCACCACAGCATACACACAACTAATATAAACTCATCAGATCAGCGGAAGACTAAGTTTTACCTGTGAATAATCCCATAATACTTGATACCCGGATAGTGATACAATAATTATATACATTTGGGCCCGAAGGCATGATATTTACACAATAAAAATAAAATTCAAATATCAAGTACATAAGGGAATCCACCAAAACAATCAGAGTACACAACTCGGCTCGGTATCAAGGCTAGAGCTCAGCTCGGCATCAAGGGTTGAGCCCAGCTCGGCATCACATAGTAGAGCTCAGCTCGGCCTCAGAAGTGGAGCTCAGCACGGCCTCAAAGGTGGAGCTCAGCTCGGCCTCAGAACTGCTGTCCCGCAGCACAGCTCTCGCACGAGCAGTCGGTGCCGTGCTCTAACTCCTCAGGGGTCCACCAGTCCTCTTCAGGAAACTAGACTGTGGGACCCACCCCGTGCTCCTCAGATGTATGACCTGCAAAATCATCTAAAAAGGGGCGTATACGTGGGATGAGCTCACTAGCTCAGTAAGTAGAAAGATGGACCACACAGCAGTCCACACATCACAACACATCATATGCACTACATGCCATGCTATACATTTTAAATCACATCCACCTAAGCAACATTACTAAGTCCTCGGTTTTAGTGCTACTACAACCACAGTGCGCGTATACTCCGGGTACGAGCCGCGAACTCCCTCCCGCGATATGCCCATAGGGCTGTCGGAGAAGGCCCACCGTGAGTACTCTGAAAAGTAAAGACAATGCCATCCACCGGCCCTCAACAGAAATGTAAATGACTGAAAATAAAGGTGCTGACTCCAGCAATTTAAAAGCAGTACGATTGACCCTCTTGAATGTGCCACCGGGGTTGCCGGCTGTCCTACATGACCCACCGGGCGTTATGTCTAACCGCCACAGTGACCCGACGACCGCGACCACTGCTTCTCCCCAAATGATAACCCAACACCTTAACCCCTGTTGGGAAGGGTCGTAGCACAGGATGGTGAGAATCCTAATACCGCATGCTCCTATATGACAATAGTACGATTGCATAGTGCCTCCGTGTCCCATTCCACGAGCCACCAATGCATTCGTTTTCAAGCCGACTACGGCATCTAGTCTATCAATGCATCATGCACAATGATGTCCACAATCAACATATAAACATCTCATTCAATTGGCATTTGAAAAGTAAACATAGCACATATGCACATCAATGTGTGGAATGACTAATCTACATAGCATATTCATGATGGCATGACTAGATTAGATATAATTAAATGAATGCCAAACAATGCCTTGAAACAAGTCCAAACGTCCTCTCCCCACTTACTTGTAGCGTACAAGGATTTCCGCTCGGTACGGGTGAGATCCGGTGCGAATCGGGTAGGATTTGGTGAACCTAACATAATTGAGCGGGGTTAGTACTTCACCATTTTAGAGTCAAAATTAAAGAAATCTGATGTCAAAATCGTGTTTAGAACGTCAAAAGAATGTCACACTTCCGATTTGGGTTCAATCGGACATAAGGATCATCCTCAGGGCCACACGGGTGGGTCAGACAGGTGGGTAGTCTGGCCCACCGGTCCTACCCACCGGTATGGCCTGCCGATTCCACCCGCCGGTTGAGCCAAAAGGCCCCTGCCCTCTCAGGTGGGTGCCACAGGTGGGTAGGGGCCCACCGGTGCCACCCACCGGTGCTACCCACCGGTCTTGGCGGAAAAGACACTGTTTCTTCCCAACTTCCTCCATTCTTTGGGGATTCAAATGGGGCTTTTCCCCATCCATTCTTCACACCTTCAAGGTCCTATAGGATGGTTCTAACCTAGATCTAGGTTAGATTCAAGTGATGGGAAACCATCTTACCTTCTTTGCTCAAGAACGGCTTCGAACCCTCCAAATCACTTCAAACCCACAATGCTCCTTCCACCTTGTCAATATCTCTTCAAATCCTTCAAGATCAACACGTAAATCATCTATTAAACCTTAGATTCATCATTTCAAAGGGGATTTACAAGATCTCAAGAAACC